>NC_072895.1:81818181-82121212 GCF_027943255.1 Anastrepha obliqua | reverse complement strand
TCGAAGGGCGGCGTAAAACTATAGATCGCTCCTTTTGAGGAAAAACATCAAGACGCTCACCACAAATAGGAGGAGGAGCGCGGTCAAATACCCAAATAAGGGTGTAAGCACCAATTATATTTATAATCTCCTTCAACTTCATCTCAGTAATCCTGATCCTACAACGGATTTTATACAACTTCTGTAATGATTTACTGGACGATCTGTTCTCCAGCTGCAATAACTTCTTCATTCGGTGAAAAATTCTTTCAGGCTTCTGAATAGGTAGTGGTAGCTGGGAGCAAAATCTGATGAACTGAATGGGTGATTCAGTAATTCGTACTTTAACTCAATCAATTTAGCCGTCTTCAGAACACTGGTTTTATTGTATTCACCTCTTTTTCAGTTAGTACTAACTTTAAAACGACCGCTGTTAAAAATTTCTCATATTCTATTTGTGAGTTGTTGTGCTAAGTGTGACGCAACTTTTGTTGTTTTCAAAGCAATGGACCAAAAAAAAATTTCGTGTTCTAATTTTACACTGCAATGGCTTTACAAAGCAATGGCTTGAAAGGTATTATGGGGCTGCGGTCTATTAGAAACACCCATAAAACGATGGCTTGCTGACTTCAAACGCGGTCGTAGAGACACCGATGGTGCTCAACGCAGTGGACGTCTAAATGAGCAAATGGCCAGAGAATATCCAATAATCCACAAAATCGTTTTGAATGATCGAAAAGAGAAGTTGCGTGAGTTAGCTGGCACCATAAATATTGAGAACGAGCTGGCTTTATATGGCATGAGAATTTGACTATGCGAAAGCGGGTGCCGCGTTTGCTCTCTGTTGAGCAAAAACAACAACGTATTAATGATGCTGAGCAAAGGCTAAACTAAAGGGTGTTTCAATTGGCGCGGGTCGATTTTGGCGCCCTGTGGCAGCCATTTTGTTTTGGTGACATCTGTCAAATCTTTTGTTTATTATTCAGTTGCTTATGCCAAATCATCATATCAAGGTACACGATTGAACAGCACGTTCAAATGATAAAACTTTGTTATCAAAATGGGTGTTCATTAACGCAAACGTTGCGCGCATTGCGCCCATTTTTCGGTAGACGTGGTGGCCCTTCAAAGTCGACTCTTCAACGTTTGGTGGCCAAATTTGAGACGACCGGGTCAGTAAACAATCAGCCAACACCCGTACGTTCAAGGAACGCAAGATCAGGCGAGAACATTTCCGCGGTCCGTGAAAGTGTACAGCAGAACCCGAGGCAGTCTATTCCTCGCCGTGCACAAGAACTTGGCCTTTCGCAGACTTCAACTTGGTGAATTTTGCGTCGGTACTTGGGCCTACACCCGTACAAGATCCAACTGACCCAGGAGCTCAAAGTTGATGACCATAGACAATGCCGTTTGTTCGCTGACTGGGCTTCGAATCGTTTGGAAGAGAACCCCAGTTTTGGTCGAAAAATTATCTTTAGTAACGAGGCGCATTTTTGGATGAATGACTGTGTTAACAAACAAAATTGCCATATATGGAACGACACCATTCCACACGAGGTTCACCAGGTGATAATGCATCCTCTAAAAGTTACCGTTTGGTAAGAATTTTGGGCCGGCGGCGTCATTGGTCCGTACTTTTTTGAAAACGACGTTGGTGAGGCGGTCACCGTCAACCGCGAGCGCTAACCAATTTCTTATGGCCCATATTGAACCATATGGACCTAGATGACATGTGGTTCTAGCAGGACGGCGCTACGTGCCACACAGCAAACGCCACGATTGACATTCTGCATGAACGATTTGAGGGTAAGGTTATCTCTCGCAGGGGTGATGTGAATTGGCCACCAAGGTCATGCGATCAGACGCTAGACTTTTTCCTGTGTGGTTTCTTGAAGTCTCAGGTCTATGCAAATAAACCACAATCGACCGATGCTATAAAGGTGAACATCACACAGGCCATCGCTCAAATTCAGCCGGATCTATGCGGAAGAGTCATTGAAAATTGGACCACTCGGATCCGTTCCACCGTAAGAAGCCGAGGCGGGCATTTGAATGATGTCATATTCCACACTTAATGGCATATATGCGCCTTTCAAATAAAAAAATAATTTTGTCAATAACTTACACACAGCTTGTTTTATTCCATTTTAACATCTACCCGCCCTTATTGAAAAACCCTGTACATGAATTGAACTTCGTATTGCTCCCACTTCCATCGTATTCGCCATATTTGGCTTCCAGCGACTATTGGCTATATGCAGGCCCAAAAAAAAATAAATAAAGAAATTATCGCTGAAAGTGAGCGCTATTTTGAGGCGAAAGACAAATGATTCTACAAAAGTGATATTGAAATGTTAGAGCGGCGCTGGAATGAGTTTGTTGGCTTGGTGGATATTACGTTAATGAATAAAGCTAATCTTGAACCAAAAAAAACGGGGTTTCTTTGTTAGGTCTGTGGCTTTGAAATTGAGTATTTACATTAATTATAGATATTTTTTTTGTATATTTGCATACTCTCTGGTAGCAGACCTTAAATTGCCGACAAACTTAAAAAAGGTATACAAATTGAAAGAATGGCTCCATCTTACTATGTTTTTGTTATGGTGTTTCTGTTAATTCTGTTGTATTATACGCTTTCGAAAATTAGTGTAGAAGGCATTAAGCTAAAACTCCATACCGGTGTAGCTTTCAGCGCTTTATACAGCCGACAAATATTAAAGCTGACAAATAAAATATTATTGAATAAAGCGCTGAAAGCCACAAAGCCCTAAATGCTTAATATGGAGTTCTAGAGCTGGAGCTTTAATCTGAAACAAGCGTGCTGAGGATTTCAGAATTGACCAATGTAACCATTTTTTACACCATGCCCATCTATTAAGGGGTTAGGTGGGTTACAGAGGTTCAAAAAAAGGGTATTTTTACTATTTTTTTTTTAATATATACAATCATATATTTTATTTAAACAATTCAGCATATCAAAGATACATATTTAAACAGTATTTTGTGAAATTTTTATTTAAAAATTCCGAAAACTCAGCCGTTGGTACCTCATCTCCCTTAACGTCTCACAAAAAAATGCTCTTGCCGTGGACAGCATAACTCATAATTGGTTCATTTAAAATCAAAAAACCAAAAATATTTCGTTAGTACATGGATAAATCTCGTTACTGGATGAAGGAAAAAAAAATAAAGTTTAATTTGAATTTTTGACAGACTTTGAACAAAAAAAACACATTTTTTGGTCAAATTTTCGTCATGTGTTGGCTCGAAAAAATTAGTTGTAATAAAAATAAAAAAAAATCCTTCGTTCAATAACTTGATAATGTTATTCCAAAGATGTGTGCAAAATTTGAACAAAATCGCTTCATAACTTTTCGAGAAATCGTGTCCACCGACTTAAAAAATCGAGTTTTGAGATAAACGCGTATACCTGCGAAACGCTGCACTGACATGGCCTGATGGGCGGAATTTCTGAAGGGTCTATCTCGTAGAATTTTACTCGGATCAATTTGAAATTTTAGGAGAATATTTTAAACATATTATACTATTTAATAAGACAAAAAAAAAAAATCGATTTTTTGAAATTTTCAAACCCACCTAACCCCTTAATTAGCCTACTTTCAAGTTACTACATACACAAATAGACAAACTACTTGCTGAAAATGATTTCCATTCAAAAATAGTAGTTTTTCATTTTCTCAAATCCGTCTTTGTCACAAGCCATTTAGTTTTGTTTCTCCCATCCATCGCTTATAAGCAGCATACTTTTGTTTGAAAACTTCTCTTCGAAAATGCTGAGAGGAAAAACTGCTATGATTTCATCAACATTTTCAACGATTGGCTTACGCTGCAATGCAGGTGTTGGAATCGTCAATTTGTTATTACGTTCGACGCTGAATTGGGTCCAGAACTAATACATACAAACTGTTTCGGTCGTCTGTTCTGACTTTTCACTTTAGTCATAGTGGTACTGAAGAATGTGTCAAACTTTTCTTCTTTTACCTTTATAAAGGAACGCTGCAATACAACTGAATCTGTCAAACGTCAAACTTTTAGAGAACTTTGCTTGAAGCGCCGCGGTTATGTATACATCTGGAGATATGTTTTCTTGCCGACAACTAGCGGAAAAGATTCGAAACATTGTAATTCGCCTAATAGGTATATAAGGTGTGTATTGGTATCTATAGTAAATATTTGTATCTTTAAAAAGAAGAAAAACTTTGGCAGCCAGCGCATAATGAGGCCAATTTCGATAGGAGTTCAACATTAGCAAACAATTACCAGCACTCTACCAGCAATGCAATGGCATCATAGTGACATGCTACATCACATTCTGTCACATTCCGTCACACATACATGCAATGTACATAAGTGCATACGCGTACATACAAGCGATGGACGGACGTCCCGATAGTATAAATATCTTTTGAAGCGCCAACTTTTCTTATTTGACATCCAAATAGCTTTAGCAAATATCTGTTTGTTATTGTTTTGCTGCATTTTTGTTGTTGTTTATTGTTTGTCATAGCTGTTTATGTTGGCTTGCGCTTCTTAGTGATACCACACATTTGCGGGCGTGCACTACGTTGCGCTCTCCTGGTGCTACAGTGCGTATGAGCATTTTTTGTTGCTTTCTGTTAGTTGTCACCGTCATTGTTTTTGTTGTTGTCACAGAACGCCACCATACGACGGAAATACTGGCGCTTTTATTAAGTTTCTGATGTGCGCCACCATCCTAACACGCACGCATACACATACCTAAAAATGCTCATGTATACATATACGAGTGTGTGTGTGTGGGCGTGTGGGTATGTCTGTGCTCATACACGCATATCGCACACTTGTTTGCTGTCATTTGCTGCTTTATTTGCCTGCTTTACGATTGTCTCTCGGTGCGGTTGCCAGGCCGCCGCTCCTTCTTTTTCTGTTGGCTTCTGACTCTTTGAAGTTTTGTCTGCGTGTGCAAATGTGGGTGTGTGAGCGCGAAAACTTTTCTAATTTAAAATTTTTCTACACTTCAAAGCGAAAAATGCGAGATGCGCGTGAAATGTGAGCTACGTTAGTTGGTTTGATATGGAAGAACAAGATAAAACAAGATTTAAGAAAATAGCACAAAAGAAATGTACAACGAAGATTTTGATTGTAACTGTGATTGTGACAATCACAAAACTCCGGCGACATTTGAGCGAGCATACTAAATTAACGCCGGCTTAGTTTTATTTATTTGCCAGGAATGTCAGTCTTGCTGCACGTTATGGCTTCATCGGATTTCGCGTTGGTAATTGGTTTTTAGCCATTTCAATTTCAAAACTATTTTCGCACACTTTAAGGCTGAAGCATTTTTTTTGTTGCCTTTTTTGTTTTTATTTAAACGATTATCATTCTTGTTACACATCATTCATTTATATTAGTTTTTTTTTATATTTTTTTTTTTGATTTGCCATGAATTTAAATGAAAAGGGTTCACATGCCGTTTAAGTCAATGCTTCACACTTTGACTGCCGCATAGCAATGTTGTTAATCATATTAATACAAATTCGAAAATTAATTATCCATTTCATTTTATGCGGCCTCAGTCACGTGTGGGAAATACCTGTGGAGGTTTGTAAATTTTTTAATTGCCTACTATCTCATAATTTACATAATTGATAATGTTTTCCACCACAGTGCTGCATGTTCTGTATTTGTGTAATAAACTGGAAAAAGGTCGATTACCATTATCGCATTACGAGGGTTCAAAACAAGTGAGTGAAATTATAATAAAAATATGATAAACTAAGCTGTGCCGGTGGTACTGGTGTTTAATGGCATAATTAGCTACAGTCATCAACAAATTGATGGCATAACAGATCGATCAGGTCTAAGCTAAAATATTTCTGTTACTTATTTCTGGGAAATCCAGCGGCCTTCATATACGCTGCACTAAATAACTATAATTTTGGTATTTATTGGCAAGTTTTCGTAATTTATATGCTTCACTCTTTTAACTCCTGTCCTCCATGATGAGACATAGGGGCTCTACAAAACACTTCCAACCGGCACGATGCATCGCCATGACTTAGAAAGATTTCTCTGCAGTCTTAAGATTTTTTCGAGAATTCTCTTCCAAGTGCACATAGGGCGTCCAATCGAGTGCTTGCCTGCATATTTTTGTGGGATCGTTTCGAAGAGTATGGCCAATCCACCTCCACTTCCTCTGCTTTGTATCAGTCGGGATGGGTAACTGCTGACAATTATACCAAAGCTCTGTTGATTGTTCTGCGCCACCAAATTCGCAATAAAAGTCTTAAACATTTGTTGACAAACACTTGCATCTTATCTACGAGCGATTTTGTCTTGGGCCAGGTCTCACAGCCACACAAAAGGACCAAAGAACCGATTCCACATTTGAGTTGAAAGTTGTGTGGAAATCGATGTAGAATTCCATATCTTGCTCAGCTGAGCAAACTCGCTACGATTACTCTTTGTATGTTGCCTGCAGTACCTCCATCCGTAGGAATTGCACTTCCCAATTAGCTGAAGTTGTTGATGCTTTGAATGCTGAAATTCATAATGCTAAAGCTACTGCTTGGATCCGAGATGTAGTTTTTTCCCCGTTAACCTTCAGCCCGACTTTCTTTGATTCTTTCACCAAAACGTCGAGCTTCCTTTGCATGTCGGAGTGCTTTGCTGACAATAAGCAGATGTCATCGATGTAACCTAGGTCTACAAGGTGTTCGCTGAAGCTCCATTGTATTCTTCTAATTCCGGCCAATTCGTTGAGAAATCATGAATTATTTATGAAACTACTGCTCGGTGAATGTTTAGTATCATTTTTTCATGATAAAATATTTTAAAAATTTTGAAAAAATCTCTTCGGATATGTTTAGTTAAAGCTTAGTGATTTTTTTCTAATTTTCTATTGGCGTGAGATAGTAGGAATAAGCGCCGAACGCGAACGACGCATCGACATGGGATTAAGGTGCCAAATGGAACGACATGAGATTAGGGTTAATTTTACTAAATTTTTTAAGAAAATATTTTTTTATTGACTTCATGCATCCAGTGATGCGACCTCCAACAAAAATATAGCTCCAATCGTTTTCACCAAGTCTGGCATCAAGGTAAATGCGAAATATTATCGGGAAAGTATTCTGGAGGTTTCTTTGAAGCCGTGGGCAGACAAACATATCAGTGGCAGGCCATGGACGTTTCAACAGGACTCGGCACCATCCCACAAAGCTCGAGTGAACTAAGAATGGCTAAAAAACAACGTTCCAAATTTCATGATTTTCACTCAATTGCTTTCAAATTCACCGCACGCGAATCCGATGGATTATTCTCTTTAGAGAGCAAGATCCGAACTAAAAGACTTACCAGTCTCGAGGCGTTGAAAAAAGCCATTGTCCGCGAGTGGGTCAAAATACACGCAAGTCACATTCGGGCAGATTGCGACTCGTTTCTGGACCGTCTCAAGGCCATAGTCAAGGCAAAAGGTGGTCATAACGAGCAAAAGTATGTATATTGATTCTTAATTTTGTATTATTTTCATAAATTCTTTTCCTTGAATTAAATAAAAGTAATTTTCCAAACTAAATTTATGGCCTTCTTAATTGGAGTGCCGGACACTGTAAGTACTTGGGTGAAAGAATAACCATTTTTTTCCATTTTTATTTTCCTTTTAACCGTTGGTACTTTGAGATCCTTGTAAATTTGGGCATTGGAGGCATACCGCCGGCAATTTATTAACATCCTGAGTACTTTAGACTGAGATCTCTGTAGTATTGCGATATTTGAGTTGACTGGTTTCCATATGTCCAAATGGGTTTGAGAATGACCATATACAAGAGAATTTTGTTACTAATGTAGCGAGAATCGGGATTTGTTTTGTAACCAGTAAAGTGAAGTACATTTTAAACCAATAGATTATCTTTTGGTGAGGATGTAAATCAAATGAGTTTTGAGTCCATATGAATACCTAAGTACTTAGTTTCGTTGGATTGTGGGATCTCGATGTCATTGGAGGCGATTGGCTTTATTCGAAGACAATTTTGACGACGGGTTGTAAATGTCACTTGAACCGATTTAGCCTCATTCGCTTTGATACGTCAATTTTCTAGCCATTGGGTAATGTTATAGAGACATTTTTGGTATTTTGGGGATCGTTTTTTCGCGAATTTATGTACAGCTAATGTGAGCTTAACGCCAAGCAGAGAATGCATGAATAACAGGTATAATATGGGACCTAGGACGGATGCTTGAGATAACAGCATTTATTTTGTGGAGATTGACTACCTCATCGCCTTGTTTGACAAAAAAGTGTCAATAGGCAAGATACGAGTTTATAAAGCTATAGAAATTTATTGGGGAGTTTTTTTTACTTTGTAAAGAGCTTGAGAGATATCAATGAAAGCTGCTGCGCAAAATTCTTTATGTTCAAATTCTGCTCGTTCATTGTTATGCTGCTTACGGAAACCGAATTGTTGTGTGGGAATCAACTGACTTTTCTCAGCTACGGGGGATAATCTTTTAAGTAGAAAGTTCCATTAGTCTGGAGATAATCAGGAATAAACTTATCGGGCGGTATGATTTGGGATTATTTGAGTTTTACCCTGGTTTTAAAATCGTTATTATTTAAGCAACTTTCCCCTTATGCATGATTGCATTGAAGATTTGGTTGAGAAATATTATAGCATCTTTTGGAAATTATTTTAAGAGTTTTGCTGTTATTAAATCATAGCCTAAAATCATAGCATAAAATTAGGTGCAGTCAAAGTAGGAGATCCAAAAAAAGAGGGTATATTGGCGTGCACTCTACCCTCCTGGTGATTTGAAAAATAAAAACCTAAGGGATTGGACAAGTTAAAAAAAAATGTTCACAATATGGCGTCTGTTTGAAAAAAAAAATTTGTTTGCCTATTTTTTCAACAATTCCAGTTTTTTTTAAATACCAAATACTAAGGTTCTCCAATGAAGGAATGCATAAAGAACATCCTCCCTAAATTTGAAGTAATTCGGTCGATTAACGGTAAACAGCTTGAAAATAGTAGTTTTGAGAAAAATGCGTTCAAAGGGAAATGCCTACCGATTTTTGTTGAGTTGAAATGGTCGGATCGAAACCGATGCCATGCCACCAAAAAGGTTATTATTACTCATGAAATAATAGGTTTTTTAAAAAATCCTCTTAATGAAGTATTTATAAATGTCTAAGTTTTGAAAATATGCAAAAAAAATCGATTTTTTCAAAATTCTTCACTAGAATACCGTCAACTGGCATTTGAGATATTTAATAAAAAAATTTTCAAAAATTAATATAAATTTTTAGCCAACGAGAATTTGCAATTTTTTATACCAAAATTCATTGAGCTATAAAAATGTATACTGAAATGCTGAAAGTGTGAATTTTGATTAACAAAAAAACGTTTTTTTTTTTAATTTGAAACTTGGATTTATATGAATTTTTTATCACTTCTACACTTCAAAAAAAAAAAATCAAATTTAATGAGAAGCAAATAAATCGTCAAATAATCCCCTGCATGATAATTATTTATTTAAGTCAGTGCACTTCACCAACTTCAGCACCGAACTTCAGCTCTGGCTACATTTCAACGCGACTAGCAAACCTATCTAACTATTCTGTATATGCGTAAAAAAAGTTCCTCATGAAAAGTGCCTACGTACGTGAGATAACAAAATTTAAGAAAACTCGATTCAGCGCCCTTTGCTAAAAAGCAAAAAGCAAAAAATTGTCCGCAATGCAAGACAAAGTGACTCTCTGTTACATTAACTGATTTTCGCTAAGCAGAAGATGAGTCTTGCACGCTTCGCCAGCACGTTTTTTTTTCTTACTTGTAGAGATGCGAAGAAACAAATGCAGCCATGCAAGTGGCGCAATGAATAAGAAATATGTAATGTGTGCAAAGTAATGCAATGTAATGTTATGTAATGTAAAGTAATGTGTAAATGCGATTTCAGTTGTTTGTTATACTTCGCGTTGCTGATCTTTCCCTGCTATCGTTGGCTCTTGGTCAATTGTTGTTGTTTGCCTACCGCTGAATGCCGCTGACGGCCACCGGCAGTTGGCTGTCAACGCAGGCATCTGATCTCTTCCACTCTGATTTTTTTCTAGTTGCATAGTAAAAATCACATTTCGTTCCCATTTATTTCCCATTTCTTTGTGTACTCGGCACCGCATCGAAATGTTGGCCTACGCGGCTGGAGGGGTAGGCATATAATGATAAAAAGGAAATAGTAAAAGTTCTCTAATGAGAAAAGTTCTCTAAGCAACGTAGAGCGGATGTAATCATCTCCATGACACTTTTTCACTTTAGAGCGCACGAACAGCCGGCACGCAAACAAAATCAAGCACATACAAACACTCGTAAGCACGCAGCTGTAAATGCAAGCATGAGTGACAAAAGTAGTCGATATTTTGAAAGAAGTGAAAAGAATATTTTAATTTAAGACAAACAGAAAGTATATTACACCAACAATCGATGCAATGGTTTGCAATGAGACAATTTTATCAGATAGCAAATAGACAGGCCTTGGTAGTAAGAACCTAAAAGGGTTTTATAATTTGCCATTGTACTAAATGCGCTGTGCATTGATTGATTTAAAAACATTTGAAAGCCGAAGACCCAGCCTATTATATTCGCCTGTTTCTAGCTAAATTTCTGTGACTGGTGAATGCCCACCCCTTCTTAAATATAATCCAGTAATTCAGCTTTCTTTAACTCCGAAGGTTTAAAATTTTAAGTGTCGGTTTTTCCAAATCTATTTATGGCATAAATTATCCCATCAGAGCCCATGCGATGGATTAAAGTCGCTTTTCAATTATAAGCTGATATTTATTTACTTATTAAGCTTACAAGTTACTTAACCTATTTAATTTAAATAAAATTATACTGAATTCTTATAAATTTATTTTAAATATAGACAAAGTGACCAAATACTTGGGCATCCCTTTATTTTCAAGCAAGCTCTGAATCAGCTCGATCTACATCGCGCAAGTTAACAGTAAGTGGACCACGGAGCCGACATATACGGTTAGGTTCGGTTTTTGTGGCAGTCGGCTTAGAGTAGCCAACCCACTTGGACCATGTAGGTCCGTTGTGGTACCTTATTGTTTACTTTTCCTGGAACCAGAAAGAATCTCTTTTAAAGCGTATGATAGGTTTTATACCAAAATCGAATAGTTCCGTAAGAGAGTCAATATGGTATTTTCCTAGCAACTTTGCTCTACTCTTAGCTATGGCTGGACAATTACAGGGGAAGTGTGCTAATGTTTCTTCCTACTCCTCAACTCTAACGCTTCTGCAGTATTCATGTGCAAATATTCCTAGTAATATTGCCTAGAAAAGTTAGGCACCTAACACCCAATGACCGCTGACACAAACCACCATCCTCGAGATATTCTTTCTTGAGAGATTGAGCAGCTCTCCATTCTTTTCTTAACTATCTGCGGCGAAATTAGCCCGGATGTAACACACGTATTTTCTTCTCTCCATAACCTATTGGCCTCCGTCAGAATATTATATTTTATCATGAGCTTACAAGTTGCCATAGAAAACCCAAGGGGTGGGAGATTAGTGCCTTTTTTGGCTAACTCATCGACCTTGCAATTTTCTTCAATATTTCTATGAACCTGAACCCAGGCTGAGCTTTAAGATGGCGCTAATACCATTTAGCTAGAGCTGCCAGGCATTCCTAAACAACCTTTGGTCTTAGTATAACTGCCTCCATTAAATTGTAGGCCGTCTGGCTGTCCGAGATGATATTATCGTCCTTGGTCTTTGAGTTTGCCACTTTTTGAGTTAGGTCGAACAACCGAAGTGTAAAGCCAGTGTGTAATACGAGTTATGGAGAGGTGTGAAACGTGTGGTTTTCCCCTCATATGACTTCAGACGCAGCTGCTGGAACAATGAGGAGGTGTAGAGAATTAAAAACGTTCTCTCTCTCCTGCTCCGCATAATTATTGCGTAAATGTATACTTCTAGCAATGGGTTCATAAGAAAACAACGATACTATCAGACATTTCGACACGTACTAAAATTCAAAGAATTCTACAATTCATCACAATTAATTCTATGGTTTATTACGTGGAAAATAAATATTAGTACGAAGTAACAATTTATCTTAATATTAACGTACGGTGTGAAATTCTTTTATGTAAGACACTCAATTTCGATACATCACATACAAGCTGAAGAGCATGAGAAATTATTGACAAATATGATACTTGTCGGCATGCGTTAATTAGGTCTGAATAGGCTATAATCTGATCTCGTAGAAATTATCTGCTAAGGAGTTTCTATCTACCTATTTCGGAACTCTAACCATCTGGCCAATTTAGTTTAAGTTACGAGGGCAGGGTGGGCGGAGGTGTATATTCCGAACATCTGGGGATCTCCTTCAGTTTTCGGCTCCCCGACTACTGTAGTGTCTTTCAGGCTGAACTGATGGCAATAATAAAAGCCGCGACACTGATACAGTGTGATGCGATATCCGCAAATGATATCTACATTTTCACTGATAGCCAAGCGGCGATAAAATCCCTCACAAAACAGTCGACAACCTCCAAGGTAGCCATGAAATGCCGCACATCTCTTAACAAGTCATTTCACCTAAAGGTAACATGGGTTCCTGGCCATCGCGACATTGAGGGTAACTGTAGAGCCGATGAACTAGCAAGACTCGGCACTAAATTGTCTGATGAGCACATAGATAATGACATAGGGATACCCTTACAAACATGTAAGCTACACATCCTTGAAGAAATTGTAAAGAAAGCAAACGAAAGATGGCGAAATGAAGCAACCTGCAAAATCGCCCGTCAACTGTGGCCGACTCTAAATGCTAAACGCACATAATCTCTGCTAAGCCAAAATAAACACAGTATTAGTATATTGATCTCAGTCATAACGGGGCACTGCCTAATTGGTAGACACGCCCAAAGGATGGGTGTGCAAACACATGACTTCTGTAGAAGTTGTCTAGATGAGAACGAGGAAGAGACAATTTCGCACCTACTGTGCCACTGCCCTGCTCTATCCAGACGCAGGTTTACTATTCTGGGTAGACAATTTTTTAATGAGTTAGAAGACCTCAGTTCGATCACAATGGGCTATGAGCCTGAGTGTGTCCCACAGGACAACCGCTTCAGCCTAACCTAATCTACCTCATATTGTTGTAACTATCGTATCCGAATAGCTTAGTGCATGATTACCATTGAGTACTGCTCGAATTCGGACCCCCGTGCATGAAGTCCCAAATGATAGAAATTTTGGTTTTTTAATAGCGGCCGCTATGTACTTGTTGGTCGCCTTCGCGTGGTTCGGACCAGTCCAGCCATAGAAGCTGAAGAAATAATTCATAGAAATTCCCTTAGAAATCAGAAAATCATGTCCAAGCAAATTAATGTATCCACCAGATCCATGCCAACACTGATTAGAGATGATCTGCACATGAAAGCCTTCCGTCGCTCAACCGGTCATCTTTGGACAAGGCGCTTGAAGCAAATTAGTCTCGACAGATGCAAACAAAAATATTATTTTCACAGCTCAGCTGTCTTCCTAGATGTATCTAGGGCTTTCGATAAGGTATGTCACGATGGCCTTCTCAACAAAATAAGAGAGCTATTACCAATTCAATATTATAACATTTTAAAATCCTATCTATCCGATCGTTTTTTCCGAATTAAATACGACGACACGTATTCTGACCTGAAAGAAATTAAAGCTGGTGTCCCACAGGGTAGCGTTCTGGGGCCCATCCTTTATCTAGTTTCCACATCCGATTTGCCTACCGATCAGAACTGCGTCATAGCAACGTTTGCAGACGACACCGCTATCTTGTCAGTTGGAAATACACAAATTGAGTCAACTGCAAATCTTCAAAAACATTTAAACAGAATATATGAGTGGACAGTTACTTGGCGAATAAAACTAAATGAAACCAAATCCGTTCATATTGATTTTACGTACAATAAAATCAGATATCTCCCACTATATATAAATGGAGTGCAAATTTCATATCATAACACGGCTAAATACCTGGGTATGACTCTTGACACTAAACTGAGATGGAGTTCTCACGTAAAGAAGAAAAGAGAAGAACTCGATATTAAATTCAGAAACATGTATTGGCTTATGGGTAAAACATCTGCTTTATCCATGTACAATAAAGTACTTCTCTACAAGCAAATACTTAAACCAATTTGGACGTATGGGATACAACTATGGGGTTGCTCAAGCTCCAGCAACATACTTCAAATTCAAAGGTTCCAGAATAAAGTTTTGCGATGCGCTACTAACGCGCCCTGGTTTGTACGCATCAGCGATCTCGAACGCGATCTCGGCATAGAACCAGTTGCCGTCGTAATTAAAAAAAATGCCCTATCTCATATAAATAGGCTATCTCATCATGTCAACAGCGAAGCCTCAGCCCTCACTGACCAACATAAATGGTTTGTAAGGCTGAAACGCAAAAAGCCGCACCACCTCGTGCAGTAATCAACTCCTTTGCAAGTTTTGTGCAAAGCACCATCATATTAATTGTATCATTCAAAAACCGAAGAAAATTGTTCGTTAGTTTATTTTTGTTAACTAGTTACAATAAAAATGAATACAAAAAAAAAAAAAAAAAAAAAAAAAAAAAATTTCACAGATGAGAAAATTTTCACTGTTGAATAAGTTTTTAATAAGCAAAATGACAAAATGTATGCTAAATCTTCTAAGGTAGGTAGGTAGAATGGCAAGAGTACCCCAGGTGCACTACAAGTAGCACTTACGTGCCGTTTTGATACCATTATGTGGACCACTACTTGTGAAAGGATTTAGGGAGGAGAGAAAACAGTCTACAGCCATCCAGTGCTGTTGATGTAGCGGAGGACAGAAAAGAGATCTAGGCTGGAGAATTTCTTCAAGTCATCCCCAAAGGGCACGCTAAAGAATCTCAAGCACCTAGCCGCCAGATCCGGACATTTGCAGAGCAAGTCTCTTTCTCTGCAGGATCCCACAGTCTCTTTCTCTGCAGGATCCCCACAGCTTCTGCAATAGGGGTTGTGCGGAATTCCAAGCTTCTCCGCATGAGTGCCGATCACCCAGTGACCAGTGATCACCGCTATGAGGTTGGAAATTGAATGGCGGGGGACTCCCATCACCTTAAGCGTTCTGTTTATATCGTATTGAGGCCATAGTGCTTTTGAAATGGCACACGATGAGACAGACTTCCATCTGCCTTGCGCTTTTCTCAGAGAGAAGTTGTGTAGTTTCCCTTTAGCGGCGGCCAAGGGGATACCGATGCCTGAGATGGGAGCAGCTGGAACCGGTTCTGCCGCCCCCTTCCTGGCAAGCTCATATCGGCAATTTCATTTCCCTCTATTTTCCTGTGCCCAGGAACCCACATGAGGGAAATGTTTCATGCACGTTCGAGACGTTTGAGTTCCTTCTTACAGGAGTTCACGAGAAGAGAGCTGCAATACGGTGACGACAGTGCCTTGATTGTAGCTTGGCTATCGGAAAAAATATTAATGTCTCCCTCCCAACAGCGATCCCGAAGCATTTTGCATGCCTGCAGGATCGCGAAGACCTCTGCTTGAAAGACGCTGCTTGTCTCCGGCAATTTAAAGGAGACCAAAATGCTGGCTGGTTTAGAGTAGACCCCCGCTCCCAGTCCAGACTCCATTTTGGATCCGTCAGTGAAAACAGAGGCATCTATATCCGCACCAACTCTGCCCTCTTTTCAATCTTGCCTGCTCGGAAAGATAGCACTAGCACAACCCTCAAAGCACAGTTTGCGGATGGTGCGAATATCAGAGAAGGAAGGGGAGATCTGCTTCAAGATGCTACTATGTCCTACAGGAACTTGTCTCCAAATAAATCTTCTAAAGACGCAAACAATTGTTGTTCTAAGTGTTCAGTGTGGTCACCATCCAGCCTCCGTAATGGTTTGGTGGTGTCTTGTACAGACGTTACATCTCTTCATTTTTTGAAGCCTTTTTAATAAATGCGCCGAATAGTTGAATTACACTAATTAATGTGGCTCTTGACTACTGAGTTGTTTATGTACACCGATCCGTGTATTCCTTCGAATTTCTTCGAATGAAGCATAGAAAATATTTGGAAACTATAAAGTCAACAAACTTATTAACCCTTAATTCCCTATCAAATATCAGTCCAAGCTCCTTAATTTCAAAATTCTACTTATATGCCAGGAATAAGTCAAAACGGACCGGTTGCGCGGTTACTTCTAAAATGTTTTTTTTTTTCCTTCTTCAAACAAATATGAATACTTTTACCAAAACGCAGGCGCTTCAAAAGGAAAAACCAGTAGGCTATAATTTAAATCGATTTATAATCGATTATTTGAGCTGATACCGTGCAAAGCCAAGCCTCTCTAACTGAAAAGCTTCTCATAAAGTATCTGTCAATCGGAGGCAGCATCAGTTGCGTACAAATTTGAAAATATATCACCGTCTATCATTTATTGTGAGCCAAAAAAAAATTATAATTTTCCCCTCTTTGCACAGCTGGAAGAGAATATTTTCAAATCATTCATTTAATTTATAATTCGAATTTGAATGATTTTAAATGAAGTGATTTATAGGGCTTTAATATTCTTAAGGGAACATAAAAGAGAAGCTAACAGTCGCTAGCAGATCGCAGTAGCAGTCGGTTTACTCTGTTACTTAGAGGTGGTGCAAAGGAGACTTCGCATTGCCGTCTGCGATAACAACTGCAAAATATTTGTACGTCAGCATCTGTTATGCTCATCAATATATTGAATGAGCTTAGCTAGTACAGCCTATTTGGAGAAAATTATTACTTTTTTTGTTTAATTTTAAAACGCAAATTTGTCATATCAAAAGCCTTGGAATATTTAGTAAAAACATGGCATCTGGCTTACACAATCCTTAGATTCAGTATTTGTTGGGTAAATAAGCAATGGAAAGTATTCAAGAATTTCACTACAACAATAACTTCCAGCATCGTCTTGCGTCTATGCAGTAAATTTATAAGATTTTCATACGCCTCCAGAGCAAATAAAATATACCGTTTCCATTAACATCTGTCAAAAGAGATGCCATCGTCTGGGAGCTGGCAAAGCAAAACACTGCTAATGAATAAACTCTAACTTGAAATACCTTTTTAAAATAAATTAAATCATAATACTCACATATTTACCTATATGTAATTCTACTTATGATTGTTATGAATTTTTAAAGTTTATCAATTCTATAGTTTGGGAAAACGGTTCAATTATTCAAATGTGCATTAAGTAGGCACAGTGCATCACTAAAGTTTACAGCAATGATGGGTAAATAATATCTTTCCGTCATTTCGTAAAAGTTAAACAAGAAAACTAGTAAGAAAGCGCTGAATTCGGTCCGGGCTGACCTTTAAATAACCGCGCCTTAAAATTTTATTGAGGCTGCCTGTTAATGCTTGGAATCCAACAAAGTTATAAGCAATGAGAGTTAGGGTCTGCAATATAAGAAGGACAGATGGAAAATCTCTCTCATCATATAAAAGCATCGTATTTAATTTCCTGAGTTGATCTTTTGTACCAAATTTGAGTAATGAGATATGACGATTTTGGTTCTTTTTTTTTAAACTTCCCGTTATATCGCAATTAAACATGGCAGCTGACCGATTTCGCCGCATTTCAATACCAACCTAAACTATTTTAACCAAGCGTCATTGAAATATATAAATTATTGCTAGAGTTATCAAGTGCATGGGCGGACGGACAAGGCTAAATTACCACCTGTAATGCAAAATTTCAAAATTGTTCAAAATTTGTAAACCATTTTCAAAATTTTTAAACTTTCAAATTTTCATCTTCAACAAGAATTTTCAAAATGTTTCCGGGTACGCAGTTTTAATCTGAAAAAGTGCAATTTTCATGTAACTAAAAAAAAGTTGTCAAAACTTGACACCAGGATTTTTCTTTGCTATGCTGTGAGGTTACCGTAATTCTTTAGTATGTGGCTCCGACTGCGCTTTACAAAACAGGCTAAATCCTCGAAGCACTCTGCTGTCACGTTTTGATCCCGTCTCGCCACAATTTACATCGGCAAATATTTTTACAGCATCCGCTACTGTTTAACAAGCTCTATTTGTGTTTTTCTTATTGGTTTTAGGCCCCTTGATCCGAATATGAGTGCAGTTAATAACTCTAAATGGCCCAGTATTCCAATATTTTCTTCAAATTTCCTCCTCATATCCGTTGTTTCTGTACTTTGTGGTTATTTTATGTGCTTAAGGCCAAATGACATCATCCATGGTCAAACATTGTTTAACACAAACCAAGCAGGTGATTGAGACACTCCAAATAGGTTGTCACGCTGTCGAAACGTTAGAGTATTCCTGAACTTCCAAATATTCATCCACAAATAAAAACACTTTTTTACCATATGTATTCGTTTGTTGTGCATGTAAGCGTTTTTGGGTGAATTATACTTATGGATATATAAATTTCGAGGAAGTGTTTGTGACATCGACACCTTCAGATTCTGTTCTACCGCTGAAAATACTCGCGTACCGCAATCAAAGAATCTCTCACATTAGCTCCCACCAACTATCTACGGATGAAATTGAATCCGCTATAACAAGCACCAAGTCTGGTAAATGGAGCGGAGTGGACAACATCGCGGCAGAGATGATAAAAGTGGACCCCGAAACTTCAGTACAAATCCCCAAAAGGGAGCTTTTTCAGTCTCTATGGGAGTCGAAAACACTGCTAGATGACTGGATGCTGGGGATACTTGTGAAAGTTCCAAAAAAAGGAGCCTCAACCGAATGCGGCAATTGGAGGGTATCACGCTGCTTTGAGTAGCCGTTAAGATCCTATACAAAGTAATTATAAATCAAAGAAGCGATAAGATCAAAGACACACTTCGTAAGCAACAGGCAGGTTTTAGGCCAGACAAATCATGTATAGACCAAATAGTTATTCTCTGATAGGCTGCAACATTAAAGTATCTGGGATGCCCTTAAGCGACGGGAAGTCTCAGATAAAATCTCTAGTATTATTCAAGCCTAATACTTGAAATTTAAATGCCGAGTGCTACAGGGGGGTGCCCTCTCCGGGCCTATAGAACCTGTGGCTGGTGTCAAACATGAGTGTATACTAGGGCGGGTCGATTTAAAAATCGCTCATTGCTCTATGAAAATCGTATTCTAGGGATCAAAATAAGAAACTTTGCCGAAAGAACCATACCTCTAAAACGAATTCTGATGTCCCCCAATTTGGGTCGAACGAAAAATCCCACTTTGATCCATTTAGAGTGCTCCAATTGAGTCCAAATGTATGACCGACCCCCACTAACTTTGGACGGCCGATCCACCCATGCCAGTGGCACACCCCCTGGAACTCCCCTGGGGGGTTCCCCATACAATCATTTCAAAATATCACCATTTTTGGCCTTTACATGAGAAAAGAAACTAAAAAGTTTGACCCAAATTGGGGGCCATCAGAATTCATTTTAAAGGTATGGCAAAGTTTCTTATTTTGATCCCTAGAATATGATTTTCACAGAGCAATGGGCGATTTTTTTGCCTCCCCACAAATCGACCCGGTCTAGTGTATACTATCCTCTCTTCTATTATTAATAGTCACTGACGACGTTCTAAACAGCGCTC
Organism: Anastrepha obliqua; assembly: GCF_027943255.1. Lineage (NCBI taxonomy): Eukaryota > Metazoa > Arthropoda > Insecta > Diptera > Tephritidae > Anastrepha > Anastrepha obliqua. The sequence continues at coordinate 82,101,608 of NC_072895.1, read as the reverse complement.
TCGATACCAGCTAGGCAGGGGGAATCCTATCAGTAAAGAGTATTTAGACGACCTTGAGTATGGCGGACACGTGCAAAGATCAAAAAGATCTAGTTTTCCAAACAGCTGACAACGCGTACAAAACTACGAATTTTTAATTGGAATGTTAAATCCGTCCTCCTATAAGGCAGTGAAACGTGTTTAGTGGGTATATCTGCAACGCAGAAGCTGCAGACATTTCTGAACCGATGTCTAAAAACAATTTTACGTAGCTGGTAGTCCGACAATTGGATATAAACGAACAACTCCTAAATCGAAGCAGACAAAAACCAATTCACATTAAAATACGAAAGAGCAAATGGTAAAGGATCTTGGCGACGTAGCTTTAATGAAGAATTTTTAGAAATTGACGAACTCAAATTAAGGCAAAAGCGAGAAGTAAACAACATTGGAAAGCATTTGTTGCGGCACTATGCACCCAAAGACGGCCTGATAGCCACTAATAGTAAATTTGTAAAATCTTAGGTATATCTTCTTGATTTGTCAGTGCTGTCACGCAACTATTTAAGTGCTTTCAAACAAGCATCACTGTTGCCAGCTCTTTTCAAATGCTACCGCCGTTAGTTTGTTTATCCCAGTTGCTCATATTCGCCCCTCGCTGGCGCATAGGGAATCGAACAGGTATTTACTTAGTTCACATATCATTATTTATGAGAGCATTTAAAACAAAACCTTTCTGAGAAACAATCCTCGTTGCGACCCTGCCTTACCTAATTGAAAAATCTTTATTTATTCTTGTAAATCAATTTCATCCCCTTCAAAATAATCCCCTCTCGATGAAATACACTTATGCCAACGATTTTTCCAATCCCCGAAACATGCCATATAGTCCATTTCCGGTATAGCCATCAGCACCTTCTTCGATGCAGCTTTTATCTCCTCAATCGACTCGAAACGCGTTCCCCGGAGTGGTCTCTTGAGTTTTGGGAATAGCCAGAAGTCACCCAGAGCCAAATCAGGCAAATACGGTGGTTGCGGAACGATATGCGTGGAATTTTTGGCGAAATGGTCACGAAGAACGCGTGCAGTGTGAGACGGTGCGTTATTGTGATGCAAAAACCAAGAGTTGTTGGCCCATAATTCTGGTCTTTTTAGACGAATTGCTTCACGTAAACGAAGCATAACGCTCAAATAATATTCCTTATTAACAGTTTGGCCAGGTGGAAGGAATTCATAGTGCACCACACCACGAAAATCGAAAAAAACTGTCATCATGACCTTTATTTTTGAACGACTTTGACGTGCTTTTTTCGGTCTGGCCTCGCCTTTAGCACGATGTTCGGTTGATTGGTCGGTTGTTTCAGGGTCGTGAGCATAAATCCAAGTCTCATCTCCCGTAATGATGCATTTGAGCTTGTCCTGATAGTCTGAAAGCATTGTTTCACACACATCAACGTGACGACTTTTTTCCAAGAAATTGAGAGTTTTCGGTACCAAACGAGATTTGACTTTTCGTAGGCTCAAATGGTCTTTCAAAATGGTTTTCACAGATCCCTCTGAAATCCCGATCATATCAGTAAGGTCTTTAACAGTCAACCGACGATTTTTGAGCACTAACTCCTTCACTTTATTGACGTGTTGGTCATCTGTTGACGTCGATGGTCGTCCGGAGCGCTCCAAGTCATCAACACGTTCTCGACCCTCTTTGAAGTCTTTTTCTGCGACATGGTCGAATCACCAAATGCCTTCTGCAACATGCTAAACGTTTCCGCAGCCGAAATTTCATTCCGCAAACAAAATTTGATGGCACTTCTCTGCTCAATCAAATCAGACATTGTAAAAATCGAAAAATGCACTCTTGGTCGTTTGGTAAACACAAGCATAAATATATTACTGATAATGACATTTACATGAAAGTTGGCCCAGATGTTATTAGCAGTGCTGCCAACTCATGAAAAAAATAGCTAGAGCGAAATTTTAATCCCGTGAAGTTTGACAAATAAATGCACCTTACTTTTTGCCCACAGTAGTAAAATATCTTTATTAAAAATACGTGTTTATTAAAGTAAAAGAAAAAGAAATGTTAAACTAGATTAAGAAAAACCTTTGTGTACCTAAACTTTATTGATTCACTGTGCGTACAAAATTTAAATTTTTGAATTTGCTGTTGTTTTGTTTCAATGCAATTGCGCCAGATTGCAATTAATGCGTATTTTACTTTAAAATTAGCAAAAAAAAAAAATACTATCTGCAATGCACAGAAAGAGAAAAGAAAATAATTAAAATTAATATTTAATTGCGATAAAAAATAAAATCCACGAATTTTTGCATAATAATATTGGCTTTCGTAAGTGCTCATTTGCATTTTACATAATGCATTTTTTGCGCAGCTTATTAAGTACATATGTACGTATATTTGTATGTATTTGGATGTTTTTGTTGCAGCCGTTGAAAGTGACGATGGAATTGTTTACAAATTTGTAGCGTTCAAAAAAATTATGCTACAATTGCGGTAGAGATGCGGTTGAATATAGCAAATAATCATGAAAACGCTCGACTGCACATTCACATGAATAAATATTAAATGTATGTATGTATGTGTGAATGTATATGTATTTATGGTGTTTGTTTGTGTCTTACACATGTAAAAAGCGACTAATGAACAGCCTTGCTCGTCGTCATGTTAGTTGGTGAGTCAAATATGAAATCACAGCCGTTCGTTCGGGCTATCAAAAGCACTCAGTGGCGGGGATTTTCGTTTGTTGACGTTGTACGATATGAACTACAAGGACGACAGGACGCACTGGCAGAGTCATTCAATTTGTCATTCCTAGCGTGCATTAATTATGTCAATGTGTACGCAACACTACAGCATATCACACAAATGCACACACACCCATGCTCATACATAAATGTATACTTGCGTTACTCCTTGTGTATTTGTGTATTAATTGCATATGACTGTGACAAATGTACGCATGTATGTGTAAATGCATGCAATTGTGCCTGCGTACGCGCGAATGCGTGTTGCTGTGTACTTTAATTGATAATGAAGAAACATGATTTCGAGTTAATTGCTTTCAGCTTCACGCTTTGTGTATTGCACTTCAAATTGTGCGCTCGCCACGCCTCACTCGTGCCCACACTCACATACGCGTGCTCGTCCGTCAATAACTCCTACCGCTACGCTCTGCTCCCATTTCGGAATTGGGACACTTTTAATTAGTTTAAGCTTACAATTTTTAATTCACTTTGAGCAGCGCTTAAATGGAATCGCCAAACTGGCAGCGAGTCGAAATTAGCTGGAAGAGCAAAGTGAAGACGACTTTAAAGGGCCACTTCCGGCTGCCTCAGTGCCAGTTTTGCGCACAACTGCAGGTCACGCATAGCTTTATTTGATTGATATGCTCAGTTATGCTGAGCTTAAGTTCGGAAATTTTACTAACATAGATTTGCTTCGGAGTTCTATGTCACATCTGATATTTATGCACCCGATTTGCTACTTTAAAATATTTACCTCTTTATTAGCTCCAAATATCATTAGCCTCTTTCAGCGTACGCACATATAAATTTAAAGCATCTCGTCATCTTAAATATCTGGGTGTTATAATTGACGATCGGCTCAGTATTAGGCCACATGCGAAATATATAGCCCTCAAGGCATCAAGAACAACCGGTGTGCTCTCCAGAATGCTCCCGAACGTAGGTGGGTTGAGAAGCAGCAAACGCAGACTACTAAATAGTGTCATCACATCCACTCTGCTGTATGCAGCATCAGTATAGGCAAAATGCTTCTATGTAAGGCATATGGAAAACCATACGAGACATTGCACAGAATTTGCGCACTGAGAGGGACAAACGCATACAAAACCACCTCGGTCGAAGCTGCAATGGTAAACGCAGGCTAAGCAGTGCTAAAAGGACAGGGTCACACTAACATAGCAGGGATTGTGAGAAGAGAGAAGGTTAAATTCTTACTGAAATAGCAGCAGCGTTGGAAAAACCTTCACAAAGGGAGGGTGGACCTATACGCTATTCCCAAATATTGAAAAATGGTAAAATCGAAGCTACGGTGAACTTAATTTCCAGCTGACACAATTCCTGACGGGTCATGGTTGCTACCATAAGCACCTAGGATACGTGACTCCCATTTATGTCCAGTAGGTCATGAAGATAAAGATGCAAGGCATGTGTTTTCTTATGCCCACGATTTGTGACTATCAGAGGTGATTTAGCTGCCTTATCAGAAGATCTGATAGTACCAGGAAATATGGTCGACATCTGGATGACTTTAAAGTATGCGTGGGATAAAATTTCGTTGGCAATCAGCCAACAAAGAAAGGAACTCTTAAGTCGAAATGTGACAAGTATGGGTATGCACATGCCCAACTTGGGTGGTTTCGTTCGGAAATAAAAACAAAACTAGAGGAGGATAAAAGTACATGCAACTCTTGACGCACTGCATGTGCAGAGTAATTGACGTAGAGCCTAGTGCTCAACCGCCTCCCGATGATTTACTTAACGGTAGTACCGGGAGGGGATCGGTACATTGACGGTAGGAGGTTTAGTTCGGGTTAAAGTCCCACACTGATGGAGTAAAGGCTTTTGATGCTTCCTCCTCGTAAAAAATAAAAAAAAGTGCGTGTAGTGTAGTACACATAACAGAAGTGAAACTTTCAAGGCAGATAAAGAAAGAGTGGAAGGCCCGACAGAGAATGAGAGAGAGAGAGAAAGAATATTTATCTAAATAAATTGACAAAATTTGCAGAGAATACAAATAGACAAAATTTACAAAAAACGGAGAAGGGTCGACCGGTGTAGGTAAACGCTGGACACAAACTGTGGCAACAACGCGCAATACTCCGAACGTTTATCACCCGCACAAACGCAGCGATTCCAGAACCGCAGCAACGGCACAAATTACCGGAAGGCAATACCAATAAATACAACGCCGGAATGGATAGCACTTTATAGTACGCACAAGCACTAGCCAAGAAACGGAAATAAGCGCCAAAAAGTGGGCACCAAAAAAACGCCAAAAAAATTGGGACCAAATGTGCGATGACGAACAAAAATACACCATTTGTTTGTTGCTAAGCCCTTTTTCCTCATTTCGTAGAAAAGTTTCATTGTATTAAAAATAATTACAAAATGTGTAAATGTATTTTTATTTAGTTCAAAAAAATTCAGTTTTTCTGAGGGCGTATATTATTATTATAGATAGGGGGACGTATGAAAAAAAAGCATCCTGTTTTAAGAAATCGAATTTGAAACAACCAAGTTCTAAAAAAACCTTTTTGGCCTTTTTTAGAAGGATTTAAATCATTTTGTTTATGGTACAAAATACTCTTTAAATATAGGAGTGAAATTCTGGAACTTTTTGATGGGTGTTTGGCCGAGTTCCTCCTCCATTTGTGTTACGAGTGTTGTCCTATAGTTTTATAAAATGAGAAGCAAAAAACGATTGTCTTTGCAGAATGAGATCTTGATAAGGTCTGATGGTTTTCATGAGAAAATGTTTGATGGCAGAAAGACACACGGATGTTTGCCCTTGCCTGCCGAGGGGCGACCGCTATTAGAAAAGTGGCGATTTACTTTAACCACTTGTTATTTTGATAGTCGAAAGAGTTGCTGTATGAATGAATGAAATTTATCGTTTTGCACCTAGGAATTTTGCAAATTAATTTCCAAATTCAATGTTGTATAGCCAAGTGCGTTTATTGAAAAAAGCTCAAAATTATCTTTCCTGATGAAGCGCAATTTCATCTCGGTGTCTGTGTTCAGAAGCAAAACTGCTGCACATGGAGATCAGAAAATTAGGGCGACAGTTAGACTCGAATTTTAGAGCGTTGGCATCATTGGTATTTTTTTTTTTGTTAATTGATGCTGGAAATGTCACTTTGGACAAGGCTGAGCACATCTGAAACGTGATTTTGTATGCTGAAGTTATAGTTAAGTAAAGGGTTTTTCAATAAGGGCGGGTAGATGTTGAAATGGAATAAAATGACGTTTGCTGTGTGGCACGTAGCGCCGTCCTGCTGGAACCACATGCCATCTAGGTCCATATGGTTCAATATGGGCTATAAGAAATTGGAAGGGCCACCACGTCTACCGAAAAATGGACGCAATGCGCGCAACGTTTGCGTTAATGAACACTCATTTTGATAATAAAGTTTTATCATTTGAACGTGTAACTTCATGTAACTTATCATGATGATTTGGCATAAACAAGTAAATAATAAACAAAAGATTTGACAGATGCCACCACAACAAAATGGCTGCCACAGGGCGCCAAAATCGACCCGCGCTAATTGCAAAACCCTTTATATGTGGGGTACCAGCTGGTCAGTTGACCACCTCGGAGTTGTGACTCTATTGTGGAGTGCCATGGAAGACTAGCACCGGTCTGAAAATTTATTAACGATTCTGGCCCATACGGCGAGTATCGAGTAAGAAAAACCGCCGCCAAGATCTTGGAAAACTGGATTAACATAGTGCACTACTGCGAAGTCGGCCGAGGCAGTCATATGAAATCGTATTTTATAACTAATGAGAATATTTTCTCTTTCGAATAAAGCAGGAAAAATTATTTTTGTTCACTTTTTTGAATATGTAAAAAGAAACCACTGTATAGACCCCCCATTATAACTTTTTATTTAATTGCCGTTTAGTCGCTTTAATATAACTTCGGCCGAGCTTCGTGGTGTGCGACTTTGTGTTGGCAGATAACACGAATTTAATGGCAGATGGCTTGTATGAGAAGCTTTTCGATGGTAAAAATGCTATATGAGGGTACTGGTAAGTTTTTTTTTGTTTTTTTTTTTTTTTTTTAATGGAAATACTTTATTTTCAATCTATCTTAGAATACAGATATTCAGCAAAAGAGATCTTATTACCTAATGACAGCATAGTATTTACACTGGTGCAAAACTACATAGAAAACTATAGAATTTTTTCTGTTTACAATTCTTATGCATATTTTATGTTATTAGATTTAATTTTTACTCGAAAATTGTATAAATTACTACATGTATAACTTATATTAGAATTTTAAAATTTAGTGGAGCATTTTAACAATTTCATATTTAGCTCTTTTTTTCTTGTTTTTTTATTATTATTATTAAATTGACAAATTTAAAGGAATGGCAAGTCTAAGATATGATTGCGCTTTAATCGTCTAATTTCATTGGTTGTGTCCAACAAGCAAATAGCATCTGTGGTTACATGATTTGACAATCGTTCAATGTATCTCTTAGAATATACTGAGATTTCTCTCAAATGGAATACCTAGATCCCTGTGTATGGCTTCGTTTGTGATAAACCAAGGTGCATTAACAAGTGTTCGTAAGGTCTTTGACTGGTAGCGTTGCAAAATCTCCACATTGGACTTACTAGCAGTTCCCCAGAGCTGTATACCGTAGGTCCATATAGGCTTCAATATAGCTTTATACAATCTAACCTTGTTTTCTAGACTAAGTTGAGATTTACCACCAAGTAGCCAGTACATTATTTTGGTTTTATTTTTAAGCTGTTGATGCTTAGCTTTAATATGATTTTTCCATGTGAGGCGTCGATCAAGATGCATTCCCAAGTACTTGACTGTGTAGCTAGTAGGAATTTGATGACCATTTAAATACACTGGAGGACATTGTTCTCTTCTTAGTGTAAATGTAACATGAATAGACATTTCATGATTAATATTAATTTTCCATTTATTGAGCCAAGTTTCCAAAGTATGTAAGTGATTTTGTAGCAGGGAGGAGACCTCTGCAGGGGACTAACCAGATGCGATGAAGGCTGTATCATCAGCAAAAGTCGCCACTTCTACCTTTTCTGTTGTCGGCATGTTGTAGGTAAATATCGTATACAAGACTGGGCCTAAAACGCTACCCTGAGACACACCTGCGTTGATACTTTATATTTCAGATGACGCATCTTGGTGCTTTACATAAAAGTGCTTGTCGCTTAGATAAGATTTAAGCACTAAGTAAAAATGTGCTGGTAAAAGTTTTTTAATTTTAAAGAGTAGTCCCATATGCCAAACTCTGTCGAATGCTTGTTGTACGTCAAGAAAGGTTGCAGAACAGTATTCTTTTCTTTCAATCGCATCTACTGGTAAGTATTAGAAATATCTTTACCCACAATTTGCGCTTAATGCTTAGAGTAGACAACAAACCCAAGACCAAGGAACTGGTAGTCGTGCACAAATCCACGCAGCCACAAGGTGTTTATAATTTGCATATACAAGTAAAACGGTTTCCCTGTGTTAGCTATGTCTGACGCTGTATAGGAGTGTATGTATGTATTTACTTGTGGCCAGCCGTTGCAGCATGGAAGCAACAATTTCCGCTTCCGTCTGAATTTGATTAATGCCAACGCGGGTGAGACTAACTTATTTCTTACGCAATAACTTTTTTATGCTGACTTTTCACTTCCAACGTAATTCCCACACTTTGCCATTTGTTCTTGGTGCAGTTCCCTGTAACGGTAAAAGATATTTTCTCGACAAAAATGCATTCCGTTCGCTTTGTGTGTTCGAGCTTGTGTTTGTCGTACTTGTGCTGGTGCATTGGCAAGGTTTTCACTGGCCAAAGACCATCTGAACAAATACTGGTAGGTACTAAGTATATGTATATTAGGGCGGGTCGATTTGAAAATCGCTCATTGCTCTGTGAAAATCGTATGCTAGGGACCAAAATAAGAAAGTTTGCCGAAGGAACCATACCTCTAAAACGAATTCTGATGCCCCCCAATTTGGGTCGAACGAAAAATCCCACTTTGACCCATTTAGAGTGCTCCAATCGAGTCCAAATGTATTACCGAACCCCACTAACTGTGGACGGCCGATCCACCCATGCCAGTGGCACACCCCCTGGAACTCCCCTGGAGGGTTCCCTATACAATCATTTCAAAATATCACCATTTTTGGCCTTTACATGAGAAAAGAAACTAAAAAGTTCGACCCAAATTGGGGGACATCAGAACTCGGTTTAGAGGCATGGTTCCTTCGGCAAAGTTTCTTATTTTGATCCCTAGAATATGATTTTCACCGAGCAATGGGCGATTTTTTTGCTTCCTCACAAATCGACCCGGCTTAATGTATATGTATATGTATATCTATGGATAGGTACATACATATATATGCACAACAGAGGGTGCGACAACTTGCGAAAGTAGACGGCCAAATACTGCAATCGCCAATTCGGTGGTGGCTGGCGACATAAGACAGACGACATTTTTATTACCAAGCATTTTAATAGTCCACTGTTTGTTAGCAAAGCGACAAAGGGCAAAGGTCTCGACGCCTGCAACTTAAAGGTGCAATTGTGCAACAGTTTACTGTTTAGTTGGCCAAAAGTGCGTGACACACGAGGCCAAAAACATATAAATGCAAAGTTGGCAGAAAGCACACTTTTGGCGATTACAATGTTGAAAAATGACTTTGCTTCCAACCAACAATAACGGCAAGTTGCTCCTTGCATGCCTGCAAATGCTGACTCAGCGGAAGTGGCACCTCTTCTTGATAATTGTGCAAGTGCCAGCATTTGTTGCGAACACAGTTGTTCTGTCTGGTTGTAAACTTTCACTCCTTCGATTTTTCGTCGTTGTGATCTTTCATTTACGCTTCATAAATTTGCAATAAACTGGAAATGGAATTGTAGTGTGACACTCAATTGGCAAGGAAGGTACAGAAAAAAGAGCTATCAAATTAATCTTCAAGTCGAAGTAAAAACGGACGAAATCGAAGAAAGGCATATGAAAGTTATTTTCAAGAAACATGAAAATCGTTCAGTCGAACTGGCATGGAAGCATTGATGTTGATTACTCTGTCACTGAGGACTAGTCAAGAAACCATTTGGAGCCATTTATATAAGGCTGGTCCACAGAATAATGCTAATGGGCGCCATGGGTGATGCTAAAAACCATTTTCGACGGGATTGACGTCTGCGATTTTTTGTTGAAACGTAACGAAGTCGAAATATTTGTTAAGCAGTTTGTAACTGGCAATAAGAAATGGGTCATATAAAATAAAACAAGAAAAGCAATTCTTTTATTTTTTTCTTACGAGGCTTTACCAAACACTAAGTGCTTCTTGGACGTTGTTAAAGGTAGTATAACTTTTACAATGATTTTAATTTACTTACCACTCTGAGCTCACCCCAAGCAGTTTCTTGGTCAGGAAAATGGAGTTGGCGCGTGTAGAGCTCACCTGTTATATACAGAGAGCCCAAATGCGCGTGAAGCGCCCACGTAGGGTGTTACGATTCACATGCTTTGGAAGAGATTTGATTGTAGCCCATTTTATCAAAAGTTAAAAATTGAGAATATTAGGACACTTAAGTGAGTCAAGCCAAGTGCCATTGGACGCTCGTCAAAATTAGTTAAAAAATGAATAGAGAGTATTTGGACATTAAATTCAATTGAAGGATTTAGATAAGGAACATTTGTTGTGTTAACTTTTATGAGATGAAAAGAACTCCGACTTAAAGTTGGTCTTCATATGAAAGCCTTCGCTTCTTTAATTGGTCATCTTTTGATAACGCGCTTGAAGAAAATTAGACTCGATACATGGCAGAAGCATCTTCGGTGGCACGTGGTCAACGACCAGGAAAATATTATTTTGACAGATGATAAAATTTTCACTGTTGGAGAAGTTTTTAATAAGTAAAATGACAAAATGTATGCCAAAACTTCTAAAGACGCAAACAATTGTTGTTCCAAGGGTTCCGCGTGGCCTCCATCCAGCCTCCGTTTTGGTCTGGTGGGGAGTTTCTTGTAAAGGCGTTACATCTCTTCATTTCCGCAAAAAAGGGGTTAAGGCCCGAACAAAAGTGTACCAGGAGGATGCGTTAGAAGGCGTGGTGAAGCAGTTGAGCAGTATTCTCTTCAATGAATAGCGTTGGATCCTCCAACAAGATTTCTCTCCAACCCATAAGGCAAAAATACAGCAGTGGCTGAAAAACAATATTCCTGGCTTCACAGGCGCAGAAGATTGGCCTGGAGATTGGATCTGGAAGTTCAGTTCTGGATCCAATAGACTACAGAATTGGAGAGCATCGAAGACCTCACGGAAATCTGGATAGTCTCAAACAATCTGTGGTTCGAGCAGCGACGTCAATATACATGGAAACCGTGCGTGCTGCTGAATGGCCTAATCGTTTGAAAGCTTGTATAAAAATAAATGGTGACCATTTCGAATGAAAATTTTATTTTTATCTTTAATATTTACTTGATTAGATAAAACTAACTTCGTTAAAAAAATGTTTTAATTGCATTTCTATAACGGACTTAACTTATAACAGTACTTATGGCAGGACTTAGTACTTTTTAAAATAGTTTGCAATAAATAATTTCAAAAGTTTATCAAGCAGGCATTTTTAATTGTCAGGACTTGGTTCCAATATCATTGATGATTTAACATGCCAAATAGTCAGCATCTTCTTCGATTCAGCTTTTATCTCCTCAATCGACTCGAAAGTCTCTTGAGTTTTGGGAATAGCCAGAAGTCACACAGAGTCAAATCAGCCGAATATGGTGGTTGCGGAACGATATGCGTGGAATTTTTGGCGAAATGGTCACGAAGAACGAGTGCCGTGTGAGACGGTGATTATCGTGATGCAAAACCCAAGAGTTGTTGGCCCATAATTCTGGTCTTTGCAGATGAATTGCTTCACGTAAACGACGCATAACGTTCAAATAATATTCCTTATTAACAGTTTAGCCAGGCGGAAGGAATTCATAGTGCACCACACCACGAAAATCAAAAAATCTGTCATCATGACCTTTATTTTTGAACGACTTTGACGTGCTCTTTTCGGTCTGGCCTCGCCTTTAGCACGATATTCGCTTGATTGGTCAGTTGTTTCAGGGTCGTAAGCATAAATCCAAGCCTCGTCTCCCGTAATGATGCATTTGAGCTTTCCTGATAGTCTGAAAGCATTGTTTCACAAACATCAACGCGAGGACTTTTTTCCAAGAAATTGAGAGTTTTTGGTACCAAACCAGATTTGACTTTTCGTAGGCCCAAATGGTTTTTCAAAATGGTTTTCACAGATCCTTCTGATATTCCGATCATATCAGTAAGGTCTTTAACAGTCAACCGACGATTTTTGAGCACTAACTCCTTCACTTTATTGACGTGTTGGTCATCTGTTGACGTCGATGGTCGTCCGGAGCGCTCCAAGTCATCAACACGTTCTCGACCCTCTTTGAAGTCTTTGTACCACTTATAAACATTTTTCTGCGACATGGTCGAATCACCAAATGCCTTCTGCTACATGCTAAAAGTTTCCGCAGCCGAAATTTCATTCCGCAAACAAAATTTGATGGCACTTCTGTGCTCAATCAAATCAGACATTGTACAAATCGAAAAATGCACTCTTGGTCGTTTGGTAAACACAAGCGTAAATATATTACTGATAATAACATTCACATGAAAGTTGGCCCAGATGTTATTAACACTGCTGCCAACTCATGAAAAAAATAACTAGAGCGAAATTTTAATCCCACGAAGTTTGACAAATAAATTCGCCTTACTTTTTTACTTATATTTATTTCAAATCTTAATCTAAGTGTGAATCAATCTTAAAATTATGACAATTATCAAATATATGAGCTAAAATAAAGTACTAGTGATGTAGCACAGAGAAAAACAATCGCAAATATTTAAATAACATAGGTCTTGATTGCGTGAAGTCAAAATATAAAGCATTAAAGACAAAGTTGACAAAGTTTAGTTCAGCATAGGCTCCAGATATGGGAGCGTTGACTCTACTTCTAGAAAGAGACATTTTATAGAATTCCGAATGGCGAAGAATTCTAAAGACAGAATACTAAAAGCAAGAGAAAGGCAGTCAATAGAGTCAGTTAGTCGAACTGTGTCAGGACAGATATAGAGGGTAATTCCGATGTATTCAGGTTCCTTATGGATGCACGAAGGGTCAATTCACCAGGAGGTGCAAACGGGCGCCTGTCTTGAAGCAAGCGGCTAGCCATATAAATTTGTACCTGGAACTTAAAACGAATTACATTTTTTTAAATAAATATAAAGTTTAAACTTATTAATACGCAGCAGTGGGATATGCGAGAAGAGTGCAATGGCACACAGAAACTAGTCTGCCTACATATCCGAAATTTTTCTAAAAATTCTGATTAAAAAGTGTGAAATATTTTTGAAAATTTGTTGAATTTTTTGTTTAATTTACACAAAATTCAAAACTTGCGTTTGTATGGATTTTTTTAGAAGAAAGAGCTATAATTTCAGATCGTTTCGTTAACCCGACTACTTAGAATTACAGCGAGGCAAGGCAAAGATTGGCATGCCAGAACAATACCAAATTTGGTTGTGGTCACGAAAATCTTTGGCAGTGCCTCACTTAGGCATAAATTGGAATCCCTAACTGATTTGTAGAAGGGCATCCGGAGTATTACCGAGGTTCGGTTTTTCGAACTTGCGCCTAATGAGGCAGATGTGTGCCGATACCTTTCGGGACTTGGTCCTAGTTTGGCTGCCTTATGAGGCGCAAATTTGGAATGCGGTCTGCCTTATTTGCGCCTAATCACCGCTTTACTAAAATTTCTAGTCGGGAAAGTCAAATAAGTGGTCTAAACCTCGCAATAAGTTTCTGTGATATAATTATTCAACACAGTGCATATGTATACATTTTATATAAATTTTTACTGAATTGCACCTTGCAAATAATCGCATATTTTTTCTTTTAGAAGTTGAAAACGCAATCAAACACACTGTCTTGTATATTTATAACACTATGTGCTAATAGTCCGCAGCTAAACCTATTACCGACACCTAATAATGTGCAATAAAATTAAAAAGCGTAAAGGAATTTATTTTAAGTTCACTTTCTCGTTGGCCACCTACTAAAACACCAAAAAGTTCCATGCAGAATGCAATGATAATCTTTCGCAGTATCTGTTATGAATGGCGATGTAGTAAAAAAATACACTTTCCACTTTACATTCGATATTCGTTGGTACGCGCACAGAAAAATACATCAAGTAAATACAGATTTCATAAAATCCTGATTTACGGCGACAGCGACGCCACCGAGTCGTTTTGTCAAATGTGCCATCAGTTCCTACCAAGTGAAGGGGATGATAAAGCGAACGCTTATATGGAAAAAAAAACGGTAACTTTAAGTTCCCTTTCCTGCCTGGGTAGGGGTGTGATTTTAACAAAAAGCCATGCAGCATACAATTTTTCAAGCTTTTCAAAGGGCCTCCACCTCCCCTCGTTTATGCTTCATATCAAACAGACCTTCGCACTGGTTTCTGCGAAGTGATATTACATAGTCACAACATTGTGGCAACGTAGCAAAATAGCTTATGTCCTGGAAATGGAGGAGGGCAGTGAGTTGGTGAGTTGGAGAGCTGGGGAGTTGGTGAGGTAGCCTGGTTGTTCGCACGTTTGTGCGCGTTGAAGTCAAAAATAAAATTGATTCAATATTTATGCAATGAGTTGAAAAATTACAAAGAAACAAGAGAAGAAATACTCTCAACCAAGTGGGATCGTCTGAACAAAGTGTCAGTATGACGGCAGCAACTACTGGTCACACTTCCTGCCAAGCCAGCCGCACGGCTTAAGTGCTCTTAGAGTAAAGTGAAATGACCAACAATTTTTCAATTCCGCCTTAGCGCAGCAGAAGGTTGTGACGTGGTTCAAAGCAGTGGGCTTCACAACCAAACAAATATTGGGATGTGCAGTTTGTCAAATAGAAACGTAACGGCCATAAAATAGAAACTATTGGGTAGTCGAAAAAGTCTTTTCGTATTTCTAATCAAACTTCAAATCATTTCTTTTTATATTTATAATGAACTTTATTAAACCACATATGTACCATTTTGGTCGACCACCTTTTGCCATTTTTCTTCTAGAGACATTATTCCATCAGTGTAAAAATGTTGTGGTTTCTCGGCGAAAAACTGCGACAAGTAATTTTCACAGGCTTCTCTTCAAGTCAACTTTACTCCATTAAGGGACTTCTGCATTGACCGAAACAAATGGTAGTCCGATGGTGCAAGGTCAGGGCTATATGGTGGATGCATCAAAACTTCCCAGCCAAGCTCTCCCAGTTTTTGCCGAGTCTTCAAAGATGTGTGTGGCCTAGCGTTGTCCCGATGGAAGACGACACCCTTTCTGCTGATCAGTTCTGCCCGTTTTTTTTCGATTGCTTGCTTCAATCTCATCAGTTGTTGACAGTAAAGTGTAGAATCAATCGTTCGAGCAGGCTGGAGCAGCTCATAGTGGATGATTCCTTTCCAATCCCACCAAACACACAGCACAACCTTTCGAGGCGTCAATCCTGGCTTTGCGACCATTTGTTGAGCTTCACCACCCTTGCACCATGATCTTTTTCGCACATTATTGTCGCATTTGATCCACTTTTCGTCTCTTGTTACCGTTCGCTTCAAAAATGGTTCGATTTCATTTCGTTTCAGCAAAGAATCGCAGATGTTGATTCGGTCCATTAAATTTTTCACAGACAATTCATGTGGTACCCAAACATCGAGCTTCTTTTTGTAACCAGCCTTTTTTAAATGGTTCAAAACCGTTTGATGATGAATGTTTAGTGCCTTGGCGATGTCATGGCAGCTTATGTGACGGTCCTGGTCAATCTTTTCCATAATTTCATCGACTTTTTCAACGATAGGTCGACCGGAGCGAGGTGCATCTTTCACATCGAAATTTCCAGAACGGAAGCGAGCGAACCATTGTTGTGCTACATGAACTGATAAAGTATCGTCTCCGTAAACTTCACAAATTTCATTGGTGGCTTGCGTGGCATTCTTCCCTTTTTTATACAAAAATTTCAAAATATAGCGAATTTCTTTATTATTTTCACTCAGTTTTGAACAGCTATAACTTTTTTTCAACTTCTCCGAATTTAATGTTGTTTTGGTTAAACGAAGCTTAAAATGTCACCTTTCTAACACCATATGATAGGACACAATGTGATTGGTAGCACTGGAGATAGATGACTCCAACGACATCTATTGACAAAATACGGAAAGACTTTTTCGTCTACCCAATATTTGACCAATTCGATTCTAACAGACCGCATTGTAGGACTTATAATACTCGTATTTATTATACGCAAGATATGTAATAAAATGTGTAGTCACTACCATCAACTATAATGGATTCACAGCTTTGAGTCATACTTTGTGATAATTTCCAAGGTGGAGGTAATCGGCTCCAAATCTGCCGAATTTGCCTTGATAACTGTTTGGCCGTCCATATTTGTTATCCTTCGAATTTTATTTAAACATTGCCCAAACGTCTTCAATAGGGTTGGCATCAGGCGACTGTGAAGGCCAATCTAATATTTCAATCCCATTTTGCTGTTTCCACTTTACGCAACTGCGGCCTCGATGCTTGGAACCGTTGTCTTCTTGTAAAATCTAAGGTTGGCTAGTTCTTCCAAACATGGCTGATGGTAGTAATACTTTTTGTGAAATTTTATTGATCAAAGGTGCATTCAAGCAGACCCAAACATAAAGCTTAGCTGTATGTTTAACACTTCGTTGAAGCTGTCGATTATCAGCAGACCACCAGGACCAATGTTTGCAATTATTCGCTCAAAGGGATGATTCATTCGTGAACATTACGCTTGTCCAAGTCCGTTTGGATTAGTCTTTCCCCTTTTTTCATTGTGTGACTAAGAGAGCAGCGTTTTTTCAATCTGCTCCGGAATTTCACGCCTTCTGTAAACGTAACGTAACGTAGACATCATTGAATCGCGTCTGTGGATTCATTAATACCACTTTTGGTTGAACTGTTTCAACTTCACGCAACGATAAATTCGGTTTTGTCACAAACAAATCGATGATCTTCTGATCTTGCTGTGGAAAGGTACTCTTCTTTTGCCACGCCCGGGGAAGTCATCAACGTTTTGAACTTTCCATCGCACACATTTATTTATGAACATCTTCAACTTTATTAAATATTTTGCTGCAGATGCATATGACATTTTCGGACTTTCGTTGTGTGTATATAGGAATACTGTTCCGAATCATTTTTCACACGCAGAGCTCATTTTGTGAAAACAACGTACGTTTTCTAAATTTCTCACAAAACTTCCAAATTGCGCAAGACGTATTCCGAAAAGGATACGCCTATTTAGCAGCATTTCTCTTTTTTATAACGTAACTCTGTGTTTGAATTTTGCCGGTCACGCTTCTATTAGCCAGACTGTATCTTTGTATGACATATACATATATACTGGGTAGTCTAAAAAGTTTAGTTTCAATTTCTATTTTCAGATATTCGACTATGAATTCGAATGCTTGTTATATTATACATGGGAACTACCGGCATTTTAGTGCGTTTTTGGAAAAAAAAATCTTGGTTGTGCATATTCGGTCGAAATAGTATAGGGAATTGATTAACTCAAAGTATTGTTCAAATGAATTATGGAAGTTTGAAGGAAGTCAATCAAATACTATATTAAAGAGAGGGCTTCTAAAAGTTTTTCCATTTGTGAGTTTTTTTAGCTCAGCAAATTTATTGTCGGCCACGCCAATACAGGGCAAGTTCGATTTTTCCGGCTAACTGAAAACAAAAGCTGTCGCTAAATTGAATTTTCATGGGTACGGCAAGCTTTTGTCAACTCCTGACAGCGCAAAATCTTACGATTTCTAATAAGGGTCTATTGGAATCGAATAATGAACTGCACATCGAGTAACCATCAAATGCAGACGGTTTAATTGGATAGGCCACGCACTGCCCAAAGATGCCGGCGAAGTCTCAGAACTCTATGCTTCCTCGAAACCCACAATGCGTAGGAAGCTGTGGTAGACCCAAGACCTTCTGGTAGTGTATAATAGACGCCGACAAACTCAAGGAAGGAGCTCCAATACTAACTGCGATAATTTCAAACAACTTTTTTACAACCGTAACGATTCCAATAGCTTTGCTCTGGCAGTATGCTCCATCAGGAGTTAAAGATATTATATCAATACCAGCAACTGAATGTATTATACTATATGTGTGTAGCTTTGAACCCATTTGGTGTCGCGAATAACACTAAGAGAAGCCCTGATTTAGAGCTTATGCGGCGGTGAAGAATAAAAAATACCAGATTAGGGGAAAAAACTGGTGGACTTTTTAAAGTGATAACAAATCCATATCACACGGCTATTCTTGTGAACAAATTGCTCACCAAAAACTTATCACATATCATCGAAGAACCACCGTATTCTCGTGCTTTAGCTCCAATTGAATTTGTTCTCTTTCCTAAACTCAAAGCACTATTTCGAACAACTCTCGACGATACAAAGAATGAAGGAGTAATATGTACAAATATTATATTTCGACGAATGGGCATAATAAGCCTTTGTATATTTTCCTGTATAAATTACGAGGACAGAATTCACATCTACGTTTTTTTCGTTCTGGTTCCAGGGTATCTTCTTGTTCGTGAAAGCTTCTTCAATGCGGTTGAGCCTAGTGAACAATTGTAGCCGCAAATGATTTAGATATTCACGTAGGTAGTATGACTACCTACCGTGCTTCCTATTCATCCACCCTTCAAGATTTGACATGAGTTTCTATGTCCACCAGCCTTTGGTTGACTCATCCCATCTTCTTTGCCATTCGACCATCGATCGCGTTTTCTGCTACCGTTGGTTTCACTCCTTTTACTGCATATAGGCGCTACAACTAGTACGCCTCTTTTCCCATAATCAGTATCGTACTGTAGGATACGGTTGCTGAAATAGCTTCTGATGATGCGCAAGAGATAACATGGCACTTTCAAAAGTTAAGGGATAGCTGTATGTTAGACCATTTTGCCGAATTTAAAGCAATTTTTACAACCAATGTGATGACTGCGCAATATTTCATGGAACTGCTTCTCCCGCTAATAGCTTCCCGAGCGATGGCGCGGCTAAAAACAACAAAACCGTGGGAGTAGACGAACTGTCGGCTGCCCTGTTCAAACATGGTGGCGAGGAGCGGGAAATGTGGAATTTAAGTCTGCTCTGCCCAATCCATAAGAAAGGAGATCCAGTGAAAGGCTGAAGCCCACCATCAACCAACTGATTGGACCTTATCATTGTGGCTTTAGACTTGGAAAGTCTACCATCGACCAAATATTCACAATACTCCAAATCTTGGAAAGACCCATGAAAGGAGAATCGACACACACCATCTTTTCGTCGACTTCAAAGCTGCATTCGACAGTACGAAAAGGATTGGTATCTTGGATTGGATTTGGTATCTCCGCACAACTAATTCGGCTTTGCAAGATGACGTTGGTCAATACGAGCAGCGCCGTTAGAATTGGGAAGGATCTCTCCGAGCCGTTTGATACCAAACGAGGTATCAGTGTGACTCGTTGTCGTGTGACTTCTCTAACCAGTTATTGATAACATCGGCCTTAACAACCGGACTGTTAGTTTTGCCTTTTCCAAACTGGATAAAGCAGCAAATCGAATAGGTCTGGTGGTGAACGAAGAAAAACGAAGTACCTCCTGTCATCAAACAAACAGTCGGCGCGCTCGCGTATCGGCCTCCACGTCACTGTTGACAGTTGGGATTTCGAGGTTGAAAGAGACTTCATATATCTGGTGACCAGCATTAACACCGAAAACAATGTCAGCCCCGAAATCCAACGGAGAATCGCTTTTGCCAATAAGTGCTACTTTAGACTATGTAGGCATATAAATAGTAAAGTCATCTCTCGACGAACAAAAGTAACACTCTAGAAGGCTCTCATCATGGCCGTCCTATCGTATGCCGCAAAAGCTTGAACAATGACAACATCCGATTAGGCGTCACTTAGAGTGATTGAGAGAAAGATTTTGCAGAAATTTTTGGACCTTTGCACGTTGGCAACGGCGAATATCGCAGGCGATGGAACGCTGAGCTGTATGAACTTTACGACGATATAGACATAGCGCAGCGAATAAAGATGCACCGGCTTCGATGGCTGGTTTATGTCATCCGAATGAACAAAAGCGCTTCATCTTTTAATGTATTCGATGCAGTGTCAGCTGGTGACAGCACAGGAAGAGGAAGACCTCCTCTGCGTTGAAAAGATCAGGTGGAGAAGGACTTTACTTCACTTGGTGTTTACAATTGGCGCCGGTTAGCATGAAAAGGAAGCAGCTGGCGCGCTTTGTTGAACTTGCCCAAAATGGCTTAAGTGGCTATCGCGCCAATCAAGTAGAAAATGAAGGCTACTAAATTTTCAATATCTTCGCACTCTTATTTTACATAGGATTGATGTACCAAATACCGTGGTTATTTTTTTTTTTGTCGCATAGTGTAATAGCTCTAGCCGTCAAATAGCAAAAGCTCCACGAAGAAAATGTTACATTTCAGATATGTATAATAAAATTCATTAAGAGAAAAATTTATTTAAAGTTACTCGCATTTCTTACCGCACTTTCTAGGCTACCCCTTGTTGAGTAGGCCATATAAATTCACGCATATGTGCGTGTGAGAGAATGAGTCTGCATACGTAGATTTGATGATTTTCATTTTATTTATGCTTTTTAACTCTTTCCAACCTTTTCGTCATGCACTTGACATCTGCACATTTGTGAGTAGGTATGTATGTGCGCACGCGTGTGTGTATTTTTCTGAAGTGAATGCAATGAAAATCCTTTTGCCGCTCCCGCGCTGATTTTCTTCTCCAGTGCTCTTATTTGTCACTATTCATTCATTTATAAGCATTTCTTTATTCTATTTTATGCAAATATGAGTACATTTTCATATCTTTATATAGATAATATAGAGTTTTTCAGAATTTGTTTTCCTCTGCCACTTTTCCTTGATTAAAGTTTTATTTGTTGTTATTTACATTTAGTTCGAATACATTTAGATAATTTACTGGAACACTAACACAACTCATTGTCTGTTTTGCGGCTTGCTTTCACCAAAGTCGCACACACACATACATGCCATAAATGAACACATGAGTATACACAGATAAGCGAGACTATCTCAAATGTCTGGGAAAACAATTTTTCCATTCCCTTGAATTCTAAATACATACATGTGCTAACACCATTTTTGAAAAGTTATTTTTCCCAGAATCTTGTCTGCATTTATTGTGAGTGATAGAAAAACAATGTCAACGATTTCTATGTATTTTTAGTTGTCACATTCTAGATTTAGAGACGAGCTTATCGCTTTCACTCAAATAGAATTATTAATTCGGCAACGGCATGCTTACGTGTGAGTTTAAAGCTAAAAGGATACATTTGCAGACAATATCGTTAACAAAGAACAAGTAGTAGTGCTAGTATCTTCGCATGCTGTGCAGATACATATTTGAATTATTAATTTAATAAAATCCTAGTCTGCATTCTATGAGTCTGAACAGTGCTGTCCCATATTTGTCATATCGCCAGATTTATTATTCTACTCGTATTTGACATCTTTTTCCTCAGAAAAGGTATAGCAATCAATAACGTTTACAAATCTCGTGTCCTTATTTATTTATTTATTGTCTTTGAATGGATACATTCTTACACACTATATTAAGCTAATGTACAATAGTTTAGTAGTTGCTAAGAAAAGAACGATTTAAGGTGATTGACTAAGATGCCATACGGCCAAGTAAAATCAGCACCAATAGAATTGAAAAACATATTTAAATCTGCACAAGCCCTAGGAATCGGAGCAATCACCCCATAGTTGGTTATCGAGAAGCCAATTTTAAAGGTTTCGTACTATCGGAGCCTCATATTGGGTATATTAAATTGAATTTTACTTAAAAGGGAAGGACAATCAATAGATCCAGAAATGATACGAATAATAAATGAGCACGATAGTGGTTTTAAGTCAATTAATAAACATCGAGAGGGGTACGATGGTACAGATTCAGAAAAGTTTAAAGATCGGAGCGCAAAACGAAGAAAAACTTTCTGAACTCTCTTAATCCGATTAGACACACCTATTTGGTACGGTCTCCAAATAACAGCGGCATACTCTAAATGCAGAACAATTTCGGCGTACGAATGCTAGTATCGATCGTCTTATGACGTGGTTATTGAAGAACTAGTCTTTGGTTAATTTAAGAAAATATTATTAATATCTTATCGGCTTGCCAGTGCTAGAAAGAGAAAAGCCGAAGTAAGGCCAAAAATACTTCTAGACTGTTATAAATTTATTTATTTATTTAATAATCTAATCTACAGATTATGAACAACAGATTCATGCTGACCAACCCAAAAATAAATTAGACTTATAATTTACTACTTTCATTGCAATGAATGAAAGAAAAGGTAACATTTCTTATACTAGGTGGCGCAAAAGTAACCTTGCGATGTTTTTTGGATGTAATTTAAAAAAAAAATCAAAAACTTTGCTTCTTCTTGTGGATTATATTTATTTGGTCATGTAAATGGCCGCCGCCACAGTTGATTGCCATTTGAGCCCCTTTTATGGCATTTTCCATCACTTTGGCCAAAACTTCCGGCGATAGGTCCTCACATTCTTGACCGATATTGTCTTTATGAGCTGCAAGAGTCTGAGGCTTGTTGACATAAACCCGCGACTTCAAAAAACCCCACAAAAAGAAGTCTGGAGCCGTAAAATCAGGCGATCTTGCTGGACACTGCAAATCGCCAAAACGGGAGATCGGTTGGTTGTGGCACGTGCAGTGTGTGCCGTTGCACCGTCCTGTTGGAACCACATGTTTTCCAATTCCAATTCATCAAGTTGCGGCAAAAAGAACTCGTTGATCATTGCTCTGTAGCGCTCACCATTCACAGTAACCGTTTGGCCCGCGACGACTTCGAAGAAAAAAGGTCCGATGACTCCTCCAGCGAAAACAGCCCACCATATAGTGACTTTGAGCGGGTGTAATGGCTCTTCGTGGGTTACACGCGGATTTTCAGTGCCCCAGAAGCGTAAATTTTGCTTATTTACGTATCCGCTAAGATGGAAATGGGCCTCATCACTCATGATTATTTTTGATGAAAAAGCATCTTCCTCTTGGTGGTGAATAAGGATGGCTTGAGCGTATGTTAGACGCGATTGGCGGTCAGCAGCTAACAGCTGATGCACCGTCTGGACTTTGTACGGAAACATCTTCAAATCTTGTACCAAAATTCGCTGTAGAGACCGTCGACTGATACCCATTTGCGTGGCACGTCGTCCGGTCGATGTCGACGGCGCTTCCATGACATCCTTGCCTACAGCAGCAATATTCTCTGCAGAACGGCTACTCCGGGGTTTGCCATGCCTGGTAGCATCTCGTGTTGTGCCAGTCTCTTCAAGGCGAGCGGCTAAACGTCGCAGTGTTTCACCAGTAGGAGTTGGACGGCGAGGAAATCTGCGACGAAATTCACGTTGTGTCAAAGTCACCGACCGATTATTGGTCAAATAAATAGTCAGCAATATTCCGCGTTCTGGAGCAGTTTAGTGTAACATTGTTTATAAACGTGTATTTCGCATGTGTTTACTACACAAATGTCAAAACAGAACTGACATTAGGGGCCAATCGCAAAATGTATAGCATTTTCTGATAGGAGGATTACTGTAGCGCCACCTGTTAGTTTATAGAGGAAGAATATTAGAAAATACTTAACATTTATGTAGTGCAACAATTCATTTAGCAACAATTTGAAGGGGTTATTTTGCTTGAGTTGAAAGCAAATTAAATTCTCACAAAGTTCTAGAAATCGGAGCGTTGGAAGAATTATGAGTTCTAACGATCCCTAGCCAGAAAATATCATGATTACGTAGAGTTCGCTAAGAAATATTGAAATTAATATTCTCGAATAGCGTTGGCACTCGCCCAACTTATCAAATCGAAAACGAAAGTGAGCGGGGCAATAGTCCTTTTAATATCCACTGTTTTTGGATGAATGAGCAACCACCGACTTTTATAGGATGGAATTGGATCAGTGAAATGCAAAGAACGTAAAGCATACCAGACAATCGACTTTCTGGATACGTTCACGCCTACTTATATATATGGCAAGCATAATATGGTATCCAAATAGACGGCATATCGTAGACTCGAACGCACAAGGGGGCGAATACAAGAATAACAGCTTAAGAGTAAGTCCGCACTATCACATCAAATAAAAGCAAGTACACAATATGACTTTGCTGAATTTTAAATGTCTTTGAAAAGAGAATTTAGAGTAATATACCAAACCAAGATCAATAATTTCATTTCGATTGGATAAACTAGAACCACTAATGTAGTAGCGAGTGGGCATAAGAGAACAAGTTTTAGAATTCGAGACATAAAAACAATTGCTTATATTTAAATTTAACTTATTTCTTTTACGTCAAGTCATGACGTTTTCTAAACCAGGCTGAAGATTTATAGGGTCTGCTGATCTTATAATCACCGAATATATCTTTAAATCATCAGCATACAAAAGAAAAAATGTGCGTTATTAAAACAACTAGGAATGTCATTAAAAAAATTATAAAAAGTAGGGGACATAGTATAACATCTGTGGTATACCAGAAGACGCAAAAAAAGAAATAGATGCACCATCCACATTAACAATACATTTCCGAGAGGAGAAATATGATTCAATCCATTTTAAAAGGGTGGATAAAAATCCTATAGCCCTTAATTTGGAAACTAGAACAGTTTGATTAACTTTATCAAAAGCTTTTGAAAAGTCTGTGAACTTGAGCTTTATTTTAAAATTCTGATATACAGTAATTAAAAAACACTCCAAGATTTGTAACAGTGAATCTAACTTTTATGAAACCATATTGGTCTGCAGGGATTAAACTATTAACTACAAAACTAATTTTATTTTTCAAAATACGTTAAAAAATTTTTGAGACCGTGAATAATTTGGTGATTGGTATATATAGGGTAGGCCATGGAAAATTTGCTTTTTGAATCGACTATAAAAAAAAACTAATCAATATTTTTTCAAACTTTTTTTTTATTTTGAAGATTGAACATTGTAATTTATGAATGAAAAATAATATCGTTCAAATGACTGCCACGACTGGCTTTACAGTAGGCCCTTCGATCAACCAATTTTTAAGCACATTTTCGAATGTTTGGGCTCCAATTTCATGAATGGCAACTTCGATTTCGTGTTTTAAAGCATCAATCGTCTCTGGATGGTTCGCATAGCTTTTGTCCTTAACGGATCCCCACAAAAAATAGTCCAACGGGCTTAAATCACAGCTCCGAAGCGGCCTATTGATATCGCAATTCAAAAACGGTAGCCAAAAGTTCGAGTGTAACTTTGGCAGTGTGACAAGTTGCACCATCCTGTTGAAACCAAATGTCGTCCATGTCATCCTCTTCAATTTTTGGAAACAACTCGTTGAGCATGTCACGGTAACGTCCGCCATTTACTGTAACCGCGGCTTCTCGCTCATTTTCGAAAAAAATGGCCCGATGATGCCGCCAGACCAAAAACCAAACCAAACAGTGACTCGTTGTGGATGCATTTGCTTCTCTACAGTAACGTGTGGATTTTCTGAGCCCCAAATCCGACAATTTTGCTTATTGACGTAGCCACCGATGTGGAAATCAGAAAAGAAGAAGACTCACCACTTTGGAAATAGGTTTTTAATATTTCCCAATTTTGTTCAAGCGTATAACGGTTATGCTGTGTGTTTGGTGGGATTGGATAGAAACCGAACGAAATTCGAATGCTCAAACGATTTATTCTACAATTTACTGTCAACAACTAATGGGATTGAAGCAAGCAATCGAAAAAATGGCCAGAACTGATCAGCAGAAAGGGCGTCGTCTTCCATCAGGACAACGCTAGGCCACACACATATTTGATGACTCGGCAAAAACTGGCAGAGCTTGGCTGGGAAGTTTTGATGCATCCACCATATAGCCCTGACCTTGCACCACCGGACTACCATTTGTTTCGGTCAATGCAGAACTCCCTTAATGGAGTAAAGTTTGATTCAAGAGAAGCCTGTGAAAATTACTTGTCGCAGTTTTTCGCTGAGAAACCACAAAAGTTTTACACTGATGGAATAATGTCTCTAGAAGAAAAATGGCAAAAGATGGTCGATCAAAATGGTACATATTTGGTTTAATAAAGTTCATTATAAATATAAAAAAATTAGTTGAAGTTTGATTAGAAATACGAAAAGACTTTTTCGACTACCCAATATTATGAGATAAGAAGGAAAAAGAGATGTACACCCAATTACACGATAGATACGCTCCCCAAGAATTCGTGTAAATCAATATAAAAAACTCTTTTTAGAGTTCACTTAAGAATTCGTTTCGTGCTTACACATTTTAAGTCATTAAATATATTTTAAGAAATAAATTATTAGACGGCGAGTCTCAGAGATTTACCCTGAGACTAATTTAAACGCTTTGTACATTTGTCGAGAAATCTCACTCTATTTGCTCTATTAGATTCAAGAAAAATTCAGATAATATTCAAAATCGGGTTAAAACAAAACAGTTCGTGTAAATAAGAAAAGATTTATTTCTCCATTTTACTCGTGTCAAATCGAGTTCGTGTAAAAAGAGAATTAGGTGTATTATTCAATGTAGACTGAAGAGCTTCCAGAACCCACGGCGGCTTTACTTGTGAAGGTGAGCGGATTTTTGTAAGAGTACCAATAATGAACTGAGCACTTCTTCAATACCATCTGCTGTATGGCCACAGGAACAAAAATTGTAGATGAGATGAAGAGCCTAACCACCATTCTGGAATTTACCATCGAATTTTTTGCAATGCTATTCCACTCTCCACTTCGTAGCATAACGTCAGAAATTAGAAGAAACCTCGTCCTAGACAGCCATCATTCTTAAAACGCCGCAATTTTGAAATTACTAAGACTCCATCATTCTTTGACATATTAAGTGAGAAAACAGCCAGTGCAATTCTGCGTTTTGAGAATTATTAATTTCACAATAAGAGCGGCAAACATGCCTGCTGTTCGTTCTTTGCTACGTGCCTCCCAACGCGGTGACTGGCAGCTTTGCTTTCGTGATCAGCGTAGCGTTCAGCTGGTAACGACCTACTTTAACACTTTGCCGGAAACCGGAACCACGCCGGAACAAATACTTTTGAATTTTAATTTCTTTCATTCCACTCATGTGTTACACATACAAACGCGAATCGGAACATTACAGTGTGCCCAGCTTTGTTGAGGAAATTCGAAAGCTCTGGGATTGGGTTAAAGGTCTCACAAGTAGGCAGCTTTGAATTTTTTTAATGTTCGTTTTGGTGTTTGCAAAGTGGCAGCTGGTGCGACTGTTTTTCAGAAAATTGTTATTGTTGTTTTTTGTCGCTACAAATGCGGTTGACTACATTGTTGTGCGGCTGGCGCAATGCCGGCGAATTCTCTACGCTTAGCGGCTGAACATTTGTTTTGTCACATAAGGCGAAGTTTTTTCTGTGGCTTTCCGTTCGCGAAATGTACAATACACACAAACGTGCATATGTATACATGCAAGCAAACACACTTACGTTTATTTTATATTTGTATGCATTTACATACATTTGCTTTGAGTCTTTCTTCAGAAATTCCACGCTTTTCAATTTTACTCATTTTTATTTATTCTAAGCTTTTTTGTTTGTGTTGTTTTTTTTTGTTTTTTTGGTTAGTGAAATTGTTTTGGTTTCTGCCTCGATTTGCCAACACAATTTTCTTTGTTGCAACAATTTCCACTTTTGTAACCATTATTCGGATTGTAGTTGTTGTTGTTGTTGATGGTGCTGCTAGTTGGCGTGCTGCCAAGAATGCGACAACACAAAAGCCATTCAAACAATGCCTTTCCTTCACTCACAGCAGGAAACTGGTGAGAACCTAGAGAAGGAGGTATTCGGGTGAGGAGATATTGGGATGAGGAGGTATTGGGGTGTTGTGTACGCCATTGTGAGATAAGTAAAGTTACATTTTTTCATTGACAAGAATGGCAAGAATTTCCTGGCTTTTGCCAGCGAATCGAATGCAGGCCAAACTTCGAATTGAAATTAATGAAAATTAAGAAGTAATAGAAAATGTGTGCGAAAAACGAGCAGTCGAACTAAAACACAGTGATAAGAAAACTTTTGTGTCAAGGCAGTAATCAGTGCGTGCCAAATCAGTGCCAAGCACCCTTAAACGAGTAACCTTAGAGGGAGTTGAAGCAAAAAAAAAATGTAGCTACAGTAAAATTCATCACCACGGATAGTCCTTACGACCGGACAGTTTCAATAGTCACGCAAATTTCGTGCGCACAGATTTTTCATTAATATCACAAATATCAGCCCAAAAACAGGACATTCTTAAGCGGACACAATCACTTCTAACCATTTTGATCAAAAAATCTCTCATGAATAAGCAAAATCCAAAAAAAGTTCCAAGCAAGCAAGAAAAATGAAAACTCGGAAATGAAAAGCTCGCTAGTTTTTATATAACACAGAATTTTATCCGAGAGAATTAAACTTAACTATTTTTCGCTTGTTTTACTGCTTATATATTATATTTTTATATTATAACTGATTGAGATACTAAGTAATTATTATTTAAGTATATGAAGTGGTTGCCCTGTGGAAGATACTCAAGCTCAGAGCCCATTGTGATACCGCGTTGGGAGCTTGTCCCTATCTCTTCTAGGATATCCCTGACACTAAAAAAGTATCTACCTAGCATAGTAGACCTACGTCTGGATAAAGCACGTCAATGGCACAGAAAGTGCGCGATCCTCTCTTCCTCTTCCTATTCCTCTCCCTCTTTCTGTTTTTCTTCCTCTTCCTCATCTAGACGGCATCTGCAGAACTCATGTGTTTGCACACCCACCTTTGGGCTTGTCTGCCTTATTAGGCAGTGCCCCGTTGTGACTGAAATTAATGTGCTAAAACTGCGCTTATTTTGCTTAGCAGAGATTCTGTGCGTTTAGTATCGAAAGTGGTCCACCATTGTTGGGTTTCATTACGCCACTTTTGTTCACTGCTCTTACGATTTCCTTAAGGGTAAGTAGCTTGCATGTTTGTAAGGGTATCCCAATGTCATTGTCTATGTACTCATCGGTTAATTTAGTGACGAGTGCCGCTAGTTCACCCACAATGTCACGATGGCCAGGAACCCATGTTATCCTTGGGCGAAATAACTCAGTAATTTCTTTAAGAGATATGCGACATTTCATTGGAGGTTGTCGACTGCTTTGTGAGGGATTTTATCATCGCCTGGTGATCAGAGAAAATGTAGATATCACTTTCAGATATCGCATCGCACTGTACCAGTGTTGCCGCTTTCATTATTGCCATCGGTTCAGCCTGAGTACACCCAACACTACAATAGTCGGGGAGCCGAAAACTAAACGAAATCCCCAGATGCTCGGAATTTTCACCTCCGCCCACCTTGCCCTCAAGCTTTAAATCACCTGTGTATACATGGATGGACTCGTCCTATCTTACCTTGTCCCGTTCCCACACTTCGCTTGAGGTTAGGAGGGTCGTGAACATTGTAATGGGAGGTGTGCATAGACCACCAGCTGGTAAGCTCCAAAATGACAGCCAGGATTTTACCGTGACCATAGTCCATATTTGACCGCTTACTTAGAATGTTCCTTAAAGTAATTACCATTCAAATTACTGACAACTTTGACCCAATAACAATCCCTCGAAACAATACAAAGCTACCCAAAACCCTAAGAAATATATAAGTATTTAAAGGCGGTGGAGACTTGAATGCAAAAACAAAATGATTTAGGGGTGATGTGATGAAGGCTGACTATGTACTATAATAGAAAATAATTAAAAATGCATAATTATTAAAGAACCTACCTACTGTCTCCAATTTTACTGAATCTCCAAAGCTTGCCACATCAAATTTTCATTAAATGGCGCATAATCACAAAACAGACAGGGAAGCTGTCAGGGATCTCTTGAACAAACCATTGAATATAAAAATGTGGGCAATCATCAACTAGTAATCAAAGCTGAGAATGGGCACTGGGCAAAGACCACCTTAGATAAGGCCTACTATACTCTATTATCAAGAACTTAACTAGCACAAAAACATTTTATTGCCTCCAGACACAACGACAGTGAACCAACCCTTTGATCAAGTTATACTCCATTAGCCATTACCCCACTTTTAAAACATTTGCTACTTAAAATTTGCAGTTCAAGCTCAGGTTAAACTCCTACTTATCCAGAATCAACCAGGACGTGCTCAATATTTTTCCAGCATTTGAAGGTTTACTACACAATACTAACTACCTATTCGCCTGCCCTCTTACACCCACTTAACACCTCTCTCCCTCTGAACCTAACCTGTAGAAACAATGCATTTAGATGAGTTAGAAGTTGACGATCCATTATTTTTGAATAACATTTTTGCGCAAATGGCAATTTTTAGGCAATCTTTAGTTTCTGGGCGATGCTACAACTAACTACTAACTTACCGGTCAACTTCGATTATTTCTGTGATCTTATCGACATTTTCTTTAACATCAAAAATGCTTGAGTGGAATCGACGCAACCAAAATTGAACATAATTAACTGTTATAGCATCGGCACCATAAACGCCATTCACAATTTCAATGGCCTGACTTGCATTTTCGCTTTTACCAAAGAAAAATTGTAAAATGTAAAGAAATTTCTCTTTGCTGTCTTCCATTGTTAAGACCCGGTAGCTCACACCTGAATGGAACAAACGAAAAACAACAACATAATATTTTTGGTGTGAAATGTCACCTTGGATAGAATAGGAAAGGATAGGTTGGGATAGGATAGGATAAATAGTTGCCAAGGGGCCCAATTGGATAATTATTAAACATTTGTTCGTTGTGATACCATACATGGGAAGGGGAGGAGAAACGAGTTTATCTCCAACTTTTTAAAAAAGAAAATCTTGTTTATTTTTCGCCTGGATATATATTATATGTTTTGAAATATCTGTTCGTTCTAGCGTTGTAAATTTTTTCAATATTTACAATCCCGGGATTTTCATTACCACAACAACTTAACTCGAAAAAAATTCAAAATTATTGGGGAATCTCTGCAAACAAATATTAAATAAATGGGTTTTAATTCTACTTTTTTTATTGAAAATGAAAATTATTTCATTAGTAATCAAATAAAACCAGATAGATACTCATTAAAAAGACTTTAGCTGTATATATTCGATATGTTACGATTCCAATGTTTATCGCTGTCCCAGATATTGGAATACTGTCACAAATACAAAATTATGCTATGTTCCCCTTTTTATAGACTTGAAACAAACGTTTGACAAACTTAATTGAAATCATATTGAACATCATTTAAGGATGTTAGGCATACCCGGTAAACTAGTATACCTGATTGGCATAACTTTAGCAAACACTTGGTCAAAAGTCAGAATCCAGGGTAATATCGCCAACTGTTTTGATGTGATCTCAGCTGATATAGATCCCACAGGTACAATTTTTTGCAAATCTACACAAATTTGCGCGTATCGGATGATATTGTAATTATAGCCAGAAACAAAAAGGCTCTGTAAGATATATTTATGCATCTAGAATCATCTGCTAGGATGTTAAGACTTATCATCAAGGGAGATTCAGCGCACAACGCAGCTCATTATTTACAAATCATTATTGCTTGAAAAGGGCAATGAATTTAAGTACCTTGCTGAGCGCACAGAAAGATATATCTATTGGCATTCAAGACAGGATACAAGCTGCAAATAAGTTCTACTTCGCCCATAGAAAGTTGATGATGTCGAGATAACTTTCTAGAAACCAGAAACTATGAATATTCAAAGCTGTCATAAGACATACTCTCACATACGGGAGCGAAGTCTGGGTTCTGAAACCCAGAGAAACCGATCAATTAAATTGTTTTGAAAGAAAGATTCTGAGAAAAATATGTGGACCTGTACGATTTGAAGATGGTACTTACCGCATTCGGTACAACGACGACTTAAACACATTTATTAGAGGTGCAAATGGAATCAGGTATGTCAGGAATGACCAACGATAGAGCTATAAAAAAATCTTCAAAACAAAACCACAAGGCCACAGAAGAAGAGGCCGGCCGAATAGCAAGGGAGAGATGACTTTGAAGGCCACTTTGGAGCTATGAACATATCTGATATCAAACGAAGAGCTGATAACCGAGTGACGTGTAGGCGAATTGGAACCGAAGCAATGCTTCACTCCAAACTGCAATGCTATGATGATGATGATAAACTAACTTAAAGTAAAAACATTGAAAAAAGATCGATTCAAAACAACTGGAAAAGTAAATAAATTTATTTTATAAACTCGTAAAATTTTAGCGAAATAAGCGGAACGTAGGTTTTATTATAAAGGGTTGTTAAATTTCAAGGGCCGAAGTTGAATGTGAACCACACCTAAACGTCAACGACACCGATGGACTTATTTCTTTAGGGTTATTTTAAAGAAAAAGTGTACATCGATTAGATAGCAAAAATTTAAGAGCTAGAGGATGAGATAATTCGGCACATTAACGGCATAGAACCTCAATTATGCCTCAGCGTCATCGAAAATTTTGACCATCGGATGGAGGTGTGCCGCCGAGGCCGATATTTTGTTCCATACGTAAGTGAGCCATACCAATATTATCATAATAAAGAGAAATGATAACAATTTCCTTAAAAACTTGTATTTAACTCAAAATCAACACCGGCCCTTCAAACGTAACCACCCTTTAGATAAGGAACTATTTGCATTTGGTGGTCTTTGGAGATGTGCCGCGGAGGCCGCGGCGGCCACTTGGCCGATATTTTGTTCCACGCATAATTGAGCCATACCAATATTATCATAAAAAAGAGAAATGACAAAAATTTCCTTAAAAACTTGCATTTAATTCAAAATCAACACCGGCCCTTGAAACTTAACCACCCTTTATATAAATTATATTAAATTAAAATATTAAGTAAATCAGTGTAACTTTTTACAAGCGAGACAAAGTTATTTACATTTAATATAAAAACAATACGTAATTTATCCGACACCATTTTATGTGCTTTGTAAGAAATTACAAGTCCCTAAAACTCCGGTACTAGAGCTTCACATCCCTAGTTCGTACTAAAATATCCGATAACAGCGGTCGATAAAAATGTAGTTGAAGCAATTCAACCACTGTTTTAGAAATCAATGACTATTTTTTGGCTACTCAACGTTAAGTTATACCCAAATGCCATGAATAGTTGCGCATCGGCGATTTATTGAAACGTGTTGAATGAGCAGGAAGCGCTTGGATACAAGTCAAACGTAAAATTTTAAGAGAAGAATCAAATGTTAAAATGAGAAGAAAAATCAAATATCGTCACCGGAGCTGCTGTAGTATTTGCTGCTTTGGCTGTTGCTCGTATGCGCTGACAGTCAGCATTGCTTGGCTCTTTTATGCCTCATTAACAGCGAGTGGGCGAACAGGATGTGTACACAAAAGTCTAAATAAACAAAATTCTACCGAATGAAACATAAAGTCAAACAAGCCATGGCAGCTCATGTATGTGTGCTTGTGTTCGTTCATTTGCTCAAAATGTGATATCAGATGCCATGCACAGCCTTATCGGAAGCAGCAGACACTAAGGTACATAACTGGCAAAAAATAAAATAAAATGCGCAGTGCAACTAGCCCACGTGGCTGGAATTTTAAATAAAAATTTACCAAATTATACACTTGCGTAACTTTAAAATCAAAAAGAAGCAAAAGAAAGTAAGGAAAAAAAATGGCAGCAAACTTCCCTTCCTTTACTAAGCCCCTTACTGTGTGCCACGCATATACAGACACACAATTCAACGCTGTAGAGAACCCTTGTGAGGGGCATCGTGACGAGAACTTGTCCTCGTAGTCCATTACTGAAATTTGCTAATAATTTAAAGTCACTTCAAATTCTGGCTGCGTGCTGAGACTTTCTCGACTACTTATAATATTTGCTTGTTATTATTCCTCTTATTGACTTAGTTATCATTATTGGTGTTGTTGCATGTACATTTTGGCTTTTGCATTTGTTTCCATGGCAATAACAATGCGAACAGCGTTTTGAGTTGAGGTAACGATTGCCCACTTGGAAATTCTACGCATTAGCAAACATTACCAATTTGTGAAAACTTAACACGAACAACCAACAAATTCGTGCTCCTTACCGTCTGGACATCGCCCTGCTGCTTGGTCTCCTAACACACTGACACAGCTGCAGCTTCCTTCGGCTACTTCACATTTTCGTACAAATAAACGTTGTGCTATTAATTTGTAGAGATTCTACATAGATAGGATATTGCCGAGATTTCAAGTAGCTCCCGTAAGTGCATGAGGAAAATGAGGCAGGTGAAGTGAGGAGGAGAAGAAGTGAAGAAGCAGAGAAGAGTTTTGTGTACAGGGGAAAACGGCATTCGAGAGAACTCTTCCAGATAGTCTATTGCATACATATTGGCGTCTTTTGCGAGTGTGGCGTGTGAATGGAAGGCTTCTTGCCGCCTCGTTGTCTACCTCATTCACATTTGCATTTATCGAAATATGATGTGATCCAAACTAAAGAAACATTGAAGTGCGTCTTCGAAATTATCAAGTGTGTCCTTTATGCGTACCCATATATTTATGTGCGTGCGTATGTGTGTGTATATTTGTTTATTTGCATACAGAATGTTATCCAAGCGTTCATGTTTTAATGCATTTAACTGTAACAACATGAAAATTGTTTAATCAAGAAGTTGTTATTGATGTTTATGGGCAATTTCGCATGCACTAAAAGAAATGTTCCTGGAAGTTCGTGTTATTGCATGCACCCATTTTTGAATACATAATATTACATTAGGAGGAGTAGAGGAGTTTTTTGCAAATTGGATTCTCATCATGAATAACATTTTTAATAACAACAAATCGTGTTGAGGCGGATCAACTGCTAACGAGGCAGAATAATGCCCGAATTTTGTAAGCAGTCTCAAATCACTAATTGAGACTTTTCGTGGTGAAATTTGATTTTGAGACTAGTTGCGATTCAGTAAGCAATCTCACGTTATTAGTCTCAAAAAAAAGTCACTAATTAGTGATCTACTTCTGAGCAGCCCACAAAACGAAAAATATAGAAGAGGAATTAATTATTTTACATATATTGCAAAAAAGCGCGAAAATGATGCGAAGTAATATGTTTCGGGTAAAAATTTCTTAAGAACACGAATAATTGTGTATTTATTGACGTTTTAGAAATATGCGTAGATGGAAGAAGACGTTTTCAGGAGGTTTTTTAGATTCCCGAAATCCTTCTGCTGGGAACTTATTCAAGATCTCAAACTACTTGACAAGTTTGAGCGGAACTCCCAACTCGTTTATTTCAACTGAATGTATATAGAGATGCATTTCAACATTTATCGATTATTAATTTTGTTTGCCTCAATTGAATTGTTGATAAACCGATTCAGGAAAAGAAAGAAATTAGAAACGTTAATTTGTATGACCTTAGTAATATTCATATTCTTTATGTTTTTGACGAAGAATTTCGCTTGATAAATGAGTTTAAAAAAATCCATTACATATGGAATCGATAAGTGAATTTTTGCTCAACTTTTTGACTATTTCTAGCCGATACGCGACATCAGCTGATCGCCTCTATTTATTTTCACCATGATATTTGGTGAAATTCTTGTGACTTTCCCTTACTGAATAGCAAAATCGTCTCAAGTCACAAAAAGAGTCACTAATTTATAATCTCAATTTTAATGACTTGAGATGAGATTCGCTTACAGAATTCGGGTATAAGATCATTTCAGTCACAATTTACTGAAACAATTTCTCCCAACTAGCATTTATTTGCTAGTGCGCGTACATCCAGGCCTTTAAATTGAAAATATTGGTGTTGTAAAGGAAAGCACTGAAGAAGATGCACCTTACAAAAAGATTCAAAGTCAAGTCATAAATTCATGAAAGAGGTTTAAATTCACATATAACAGTTTTAACTACCTTTTTTATAATAATAACATAACAATTGGCGCTTCCACCCTTTTTGGGTATTTGGCCGAGCTCCTCCCCCGGTTTGTGACGTGCGACTTGATGTTGTTCCACAAATGGAGAGACCTACAGTTTTTAAGCCGACTCCAAACGGCAAATAATTTTTATGAGCAGCCTTTTAATGGCAGAAATACACTCAGAGGTTTGCCATTGCCTGCCGCGGGGCGATCGCTATTAGAAAAAACTTTTTCTTCTTTTCAAGGAGATTTGCACCTACGTTCTCTGAATTCCGAATGATAGTCACGCACCAACCCATTCCGCTACGGCGACCGACTAACATTTTTACTTTTTTTTCGGGACAACTAGAAAGTGCAGCACTCAGACATTAATTAAGTGCATTCTACTACACTTGGATACCCTTTTAATTTTCTTTAAATCTACCCGATCTCCGAAGAAATCTGAGTAGTGCCAAGGAGTCAAGATGATCGCTTCTTAACACATCAGTGCCAAAGGCCTCAAACTTAATTCGAGTGAAGGCGGGGCAGACGCACAGGAAGTGGTCCGCCGTCTCACCCTCCACTGTCTGAGATGCGCAACCTTTCCATATGCTTTGCCCACAGAAAGTGGCCCGTCATCAGTCCAACCAGCCGTCTGCACTCCCTTCTGCTTAATGACAGGATGGTTTGCGACAGTCGATCGGACATGACGGTGGCTTTGATAGCCGCAGAAGGAAGTGGCAAAACTGGCTCTGAGGCCAACTTCTTTGGCCAAAATTCACTTAGTCAGAATTTGGACAATAGCAATTACCAAAAAATAATACTATACACCTGTCGTAGGACAATAAGTAATTTGATTAATAATTCTCTACATTTGGGAGCCTTCCCATCATAGGATTTGTGTGTGCCAGTAACCTTCTTACATGTCTTCTGCTTGCGTTTTTTATTGTTTTATCAATTGTATCGCCCTCAAGATCGCAAAAAATATCAGCAGACTTATACCACAGTGCATTGGTCATGGTGCTAAGTATTTTAGATAGCACTCGTTGCAGCATACTTAATTTTGTTTTAGAAGCAGAAGAATTAGAACCAATTTTAAATCCGCACACGCCCTAGAAATAGAAACAGTCAAGCTATAATTGATGTCCGTGAAACCAATTTTTCAGGTTTCGAAAATCAGGATATTTATTTCCTGTCATTTTTGCCAAAATCAGTATGTGTTATATAACTATTTGAATTAGTTTTAAGCAATTTTGTTTTATAGTCAGCAAGGAATCGTTTGTCAATTGACACAATTAAATAATGATCATCATCATCATCATCATCAATGACAGTACAGTCTTGTGCTGACCATTCTTTCCACAACTACGGTTTTCCACTCCGATCGACCCTCTGCTACGCCTTTCCAGTTTGCGATTCCCATTTTCTGTAAGTCGGCTGTGACCTCATCAATCCAGCGTTTGTTTGGTATCCCTCGGTCTCTCCGACAATCCCTTGCCAATGTAACGCTATATTGACAGCTCACCATTTCGGAATTCTGTAACTGTGTTCCAGCCAGCTGATTCGTTGACTTTTTATACAGCATATTGGATTTCCATTATGCACCAATGCGTCGAGCTCATGATTATAGCATAGATCTATTTATTGATTGATTTGAGGTTTGCACTTCGACCTCGTGACCTTTTGTGCCCGTAATTGTGTCTACTCCGATATGTTCCGTCATCTCGCCGGAAAGGACCGTATATTTTTGGCAGTATCTTTCTTTCATCTTTCTATCGCAGTATTTGGTCGATGTCTGTCGTTTTAAGTACTCATACCTCGCTGCCGTATGTTAGTATGGGTCTTACAAGCACTTTATACATTACCATCTTTTGAGCTTTTGATAGCAATCAAGACTTGAATAATTGAATGTGCATTGCGTGAGAATCGCTTCTGCAGGTTATAGTAACCTTCATTCCTGGTTATCGAACTGAACTGAACTTGCCAGTCCATTTGATATGTGTTGGTAAGTGAAGGTCACAAAGAACATATTTCAGCTTCTGTGTATTTGAAATTTTAGGTACGGCCGCGACAAACGATAGGGCATCAACATTTTGGCCTGCTTTTACAATTTTTCTTTTCTGTTGTTTTTTGAAATTTAATTTTTTTTATCAAAATATAGCTCTTTGTTTAGAAATTATATTTATTTAACCTTCATGTGCCCGGGATATAAAGCTTACGTACCTGGTCGGCTTACTACATTTGTAGTAACTACGTAATTACATGCAAAACCAATGTAGTGTTAAGAAAAGAAGACTTGTATGGTGTTTTTTTTTTACTTGTACGTAAAAATATTGAATTCAGGTGATAATTTTAATATAAAAAATGTTTTAATTTTCAGGAGTTGAACAGCATTTTCCCAAAATATATGTTTCGGCATGTGCATTACACACTGCTTTTTTGCACCAACTACAGATTTTTCGTGTGTTGTTACGACTTCCTATTGCACAGTATTGAGAAGGTACAGGATATTTTGGTTGTTTATCGTTGGAATATCAGGTAAAATAGATGAATCAACATTAGATGTAGCAGAAAGGGATCGATCCAGTGCCATTTCGATAGCTTTACGCGTTTGATGGAATCCCAGCACCCGGGGAACTTGAGAGCGCTGTTCAATTGCTGGCATAAAAAGCTGCTTAGACAAACTCCGCAAGAACTTTCGTCGCGCGTCTGTGCGACGGTTATATGGATTGTTTTCCGAGTAAATGATGAATGATGCAAGTACACTTATGTCCAGCATGTCATAAAACATGGCCAAGGGCCAACGCAATGTTTTGCGTTTCGTTGAATATGCAGAAAGCATTTTATCAATTGCGTCGACGCCTCCTTTGTTTGCATTGTAATCAAGGATGTATTGCGGCTTGTTTTTCTTTTCAGCTACAATTGAATTTGTCAAAGGTGTGCTGGCAAGTATTATAACTGATCTGCCTCTTTTTGGAACATAAGATACTAAAGAAAACTTTCCATCGAGAAACCCGAAAATGGAAGATTCTTCAGCACAATTGCGGTCAGCCTTCATTTCATATGGTACAAACGTTTTATTTTGACGAACAGTACCAAGAATAGCAAGACCTTTGCACATTAAATACTTGCCTAAGTTTAGCGATGTAAAAAAAATTGTCACAACACCTTCACCTACGTTATTTGCTTAACCAGCATTTGAGTTTTTTCCAGTATATATTTCACTTTTGAGTGGATAGAACGACTTAGCATCGCATGCAAACCAAACCTTTATCCCATACTTGGCAGGCTTAGAGGGTATGTACTGAGTAAACCTAGTTCGACCGCGATAATCAAGTAATTGTTCATCAACAGTAATTTCTCCAGATGGTTGGTAATATTTGCGCAGATTTGCGTTCAATTGTGTCCACAATTCAGATATTGGAGCAGCCTTATCGGCTTCTAGCCAAACTGCTCTTGTACGCTCGCTGTCAAATCTAATGAATCGAACAATTTCTTTGAAGCGTGACTTAGGCATTGCTGCTCGATAAAAGCAAATGGCCCCATAGCACATCCACATCTTCGTAATTTGATTTATTTACACCTGCTAGTAACACAAGACCTATAAAAGCTCTTAGTTCTATTACGGTTAATTTCTCCCAGATTCTTTTATCTCCAGTGCAGTTTTTCTCGTTCCAAGTCTCATAGGCTTTCCGTGCTTTTTCATTCGTATCTACTAGAATTTGTTGAAGCATTGATGGAGTGAATATCAACACAAAGACGTCAGACTCAATTAGACCCTGGGTAGCCCGAGTTGGACCCACAACAGTGCTCCGAAATACATTATGGCTACTTACGCGAACAGCTTGGCTAGGAAAGTTCTTAAGCCATGCAGTTTGATCTTTACCGATCAACGCATCATGTCGTTGGGTAATGGGCGGTTCGCCTGAATCAAAATCATCCTCGAAATCTGCCTCGAATATTGCACCCTCTTCTTGCTCATCATTGCGAATGTCGTCCTCTTCGTGTTGCGACAAGCTGAAGTCAACTATAAAATACTATTTTGCATACATTTTATATGCTTATTACAAATGTAGTAAGCCGGCCGCAAGATGATGTTTTCTTCAAGTAGGGTCTAGAGGTCAGGCAAATAATAGTTCCAGTGTTATTATACTCTTAATTGACTTTGATTTGATAATCAGGAAGCTACTAAAAAATTCGGGCATTGTTGTTTCGGAAAATTTTTTTTATCTCACTTTTTTTTTTTTTACTACAAATGTAGTAAGCCGGGCACATGAAGGTTAAAAATCGTTGAATTTTGATGGAAGGTTTTTCGTATCTCTCTAATTTTCTTATTAGGTTTGGAACGTGGATTTTTTTTAACAGATTCAATCCTATTGGCGCTGAGCTGATGGGTCGGTATCCACATGTAAACGAGATGTTCAAAGTGTGCCCAATAAATAATGTTAAAAATATATTAAGGGAAAGAATTTAGAGCCATTACGCCTTACAAAACCTTTTGAGCGTGTGACTTAAGAAAAAATTAGCAAGCAAAAAAATAAGGTTTTGTTAATAATATTTGTTAATAATGATTTGTTAAACATTAAATTCCAGTGTCGACGCTTGTCACAGACTATGAAGCGAATGTCAAGCAATTGCATATCGAGAGTAGCATCAAATCCTCCCATTTCTTGTTTTTTGACAAATGGATGGATCAACAGCTTTAATACGCCTCCGCAAGGCAACTCGTTTTTTATGAGAAGCTTTTGCATGGCAGAAATACACTCGTAGCTATAGACAAAACTGTTTTTATCATTTGATGTTTCATGCACAGGGTTTCGAACCCAGGCACTATCGTATGGTAGTCTCGTACCAACCCTTTCAGTTATGGCAGCCGCCAGCGCATCAAATGAAATGTTAAAAATTCAAGGTGGAAAAAATTTAGTTCCTCATAAAATCAGAAGAAACAAATTACTCTCAGTGCAATGCTTAACCCTAAAGCGTTAAGTGGTGGTAAACATTTGAAATCACGTTGTAGTTATAAACAGTACCCAATGCACATCAGAATTTATTTAATTGCATTTTACAAGTGGCTAACATGTGGAGGCTCAACATTAAACGTAGACGTCCACAAACTTAGTCACTGAAAATACCAAACATCCAGGCATATTTCTACTTTATATCTACACAAAAGTGTGCGTATGTCAGCGAAGCAAGTAATGCTAGAGTCGGTGAGTAACTAAGCAAATCCTCAAAACTGTTGTAAGCCTACTTCAGTTGACTCAATTGTAAATAGTTGTACCAGGAGTGATGTGGCAGAAGTAGCCAGTCAATGCCACACAACCGGATCGTATATCGCACGTTAGGGAGCAATTTTGAATTTTAATAAACCACTTCCTTTCCCCGCTACTTTCAACTGGTGTATCATAAGCTTCATGGTCGACTGTCGCCTAACTGCGCTTGCCCTACTTCATTAGGTGAATTTGTTCAACATGTTGCTCAGCTCGACCTGACAACTTGTATTTCGACGGGATATTTATGCCCAGCAGGAAATATACGGAATAATTAAAAGTAAGGTTAGTTCGCAGCAACTTCTTAGAACTAATTGTCATAGAATATATTTTATTATCAGGCACAGCAGTTCTGCAGTTGCGGACGTGAACAATAACATCCAGCTGTTAAAATATTCAACAAAGCTCACGCTTCCCGAGCGAATGGAAATTATTAAAATATAGTATAGAACTCCCAGGCATCAAAATGATCCTCATAAAAACCGTTTGCTGTTCGAAGTCGTCTTAAAACTTTAAGTCCCTCCATTTGTGGAGCAACATCAAGACGTACACCACAAATAGCTGGAGGAGCTCTGCCAAACACCTGTCAGAAGTGTGCGCGCCAATTTCTTTTTTTTTTGTTTTTTTGTATTGGGGCAACTCCGGCTCAGTTGTAAATACGCAGCGTAAATGCCGTCGTAAAACAATATATATTGAAGCTCAAGAGGGTTCAATTTGAATATATCACTCTGGGCAATGGACTTCCAATAAGTAGGTATAGACCCACGACCCTCTCAAAATATAAATTTATTAAGAAAAACCAAAGCGTGCATTGCACTCACGTGACCTTAATTTGAGTATTTTGCTGTATATCTATGAAAAAAAAAATCGAATTATTTAAAATATAATATATGGCGGCGCGCACTTAATTAGCATCGCAATATTTTGACTTCTTTTCTTTAGCATTGTAATTGTCATACATTTTATATAAACAAACAACAAATTTTATATATTGCTCACATTTTTAGCATCGTGAAGTTTGATCGACCAAAGATTCCTTCTATGAGCGCTTGGAACGTTCCTATGAGCGCTGCCCTGCCACGACATAAAAATCGTGCTTGGCGACTTCAACGCCAGGGTGGGCAAGGAGAGAACTTTTGGTCCCACAGTTGAAAAATTCAGCCTGCACAACGAAATATCCGGTAACGGACAGCGGCTGATCGACTTCGCCGGGGCCCAAAACATGGTAGTCTGAAGCACCAGATTCCAGTATAAAAAGATACAACGAGCCAAGTGGCTGTCTCCTGATTGAAAATCGCGAAACCAGATCGATCATGTTGTGATAGATGGAAGACACGCTTCTAGTGTATTAGATGTACGTACGAACCGAGGACCCAACATCGATTCGGAGTATTACCTTGTTGCAGCCAAACTGCGCACACGCCTCTGTGAACCAAAAAACGTAAATCTACCTACGCAAATAAAGTTCGACATCGGAAAGCTGCAATCACAACAAACAGCCATAAGATTCGCCACTCGACGCTCACTCCTGCTCTCAGAGTAATGCCCAACAAACCGGCATGCACGAACAA
Source organism: Anastrepha obliqua (assembly GCF_027943255.1). Taxonomy (NCBI): domain Eukaryota; kingdom Metazoa; phylum Arthropoda; class Insecta; order Diptera; family Tephritidae; genus Anastrepha; species Anastrepha obliqua. The sequence goes on along the minus strand of NC_072895.1, from coordinate 82,058,957 downwards.
TGGAGCAACATTTCTTGTTCCTTACGTACTGTCGCCGAAGAAGAAATCGGATACCGGCGAGCCCGAAAAAACAGAGGAATGTCATGCTGCCGCTGAAAGAAAGGATGCCGCCTATAAAAAGGACGCCACGCTCCGATCGGGCGCAACGCGAGCCATATAGTATCGCTACAGAGAGCTAAGAAAGGAAGAGAGACGTATTATCCGAAAGAAAAAAGGTGGGGCCGAAATACGTGAGTGCGAGGAGCTTGAGATGCTGGGCAATAGGAACAACGCCCGAAAATTCTACCAGAAAGTTCGGTGGCTTACAGAATGTTTTAAGACCGGCGTGTTTTCCTGTAACAACAAAGACGGCAAACTGGTGACTGACATCCAGAGCAATCTTAAATTATAAAGGGAACACTTCTCGAAACTGCTAAACAGTAATAGCTGCGCATGTCACAGAGAATGTGAGGATCACGATACCCCAATCGTTGACGACGGAATTGTCGTTCCGCTACCCGACCATGACGAGGTGAGAATAGCCATAACGCGGTTAAAGAACAACAAAGCCGCGAGCGCCGACGGACTGCCGGCTGAGCTGCCAGGGAGGAGCTGATAAGGTACATGCATCAGCTTCTATGCAAAATATAGTCGGATGAAAGTATGCCTGCCGATTGGAATATAAGTGTGCTCTGCTCAATCCATTAGAAGGGCGATCCTACAATCTGTGTCAATTACCGCGGGATTAGTTTTCTAAATACCGCCTATAACGTTCCAGCGATCGTATTGTGTGAAAGGCTGAAGCCCACCGTCAACTAACTGACTGGACCTTATCAGTGTGGCTTTAGACCTTGAAAGTCTACCATCGACCAAATATTTACAATATGCCACACACCATCTTTTCGCCGATTTCGAAGCTACATTCGACAGTACGAAAAGGAGTTTCCTGTATGCCCCTATGTCTGAATTTGGTGTCCCCACAAAACTAATACGGCTGTGCAAGATGACGTTGCTTACCAGCAGCCGCGCCGTGAGAATTGAGAAGGACCTCTTCGATAACAATGTCACCCTTGAAATCCAACGTAGAATCTCCCTTGCCAACAAGTGCTACTTTGGACTAAGTAGGCAAATAAATAGTAAAGTCATCTCTCGACGGCCAAAACTAACACTCTACAAGGCTCTCATCATGCCCGTCCTAACGTATGGCGCAGAAGCGTGGACAATGACAACATCTGATGAAGCGACGCTTGGAAAGTTTGAGAGAAAGATTTTTGGACCTTTGCACGTTGGCAACGGCGAATATCGCAAGCGATGGAACGATGAGCTGTATGAGCTTTACGACGACATAGACGTAGCCCAGCGAATAAAGATGGAGCGGCTACCTTGGCTGGGTCATGTCGTCCGAATGGATACAAACGCTCCGGCTCTGAAAGTATTCAATGCGGTACCAGTTGATGGTAGCAGAGGAAGAGGAAGGACTCCACTGCGTTGGAAAGATCAGATGGAAAAGGGCTTGACTTCATTTGGTGTGTCCAATTGGCGGCAGTTAGCACGAGAAAAAAACGTCTGGAGCGCTTTGGGTAAGGCTTTCTCAAGTGGGCATCAAAATTACCAAAGTGAATATTTTGCGATGAAATTCAGCCAGGACTGAGTTCTATCATCCAGAAGCACACTCAGAAAATTTTGTTGTAAAATTATAAATAGTTTTTTTTTTTATTAACTATCGAAGTTTATTGCAGCGCTTGAATAATTATCACATTTCTCGTAAAGTAAGTACCCGATTACAACGATTTTTCAACTGCAGACTGATAAAGGATGATATTTTCCAAAAACGTTATTTTTGTTCCGAAACTTGATGTTTTGTTTTTGTAAAAATTTTTTTTAATAAACAATTAAAAATTTAACTAATTTCTGCGCCTCTGGGATGAAAATTTTTTAAGGATATTAACGTAATAAACATCTGTGCATTTATGTATGAAAAAAAAATGCGTGCAATTCGAAAAGGATTAATTATAATTAATTTTTTTGTGCCAGAATGCGCGCTTCGACTTACGCGGACGCGCACGAACACACAAACGGCGACTCGCGGGCGGCTTGCGAAAAACCGTTTTTCGGACACGTCTCAACGCGATATGCTTCCGTAAGATCAGTTTTGCCGACATTGTCATTAGTTGTGTCTAGTCTCCTTCCGACTGCTGTGGTGATGTGTTTCGGTGATAATAAAAACTGTGATATGATGTAAATCGCGTACGTTAATGTGTACAAAACTAAGTATAGACTAATATAATGCCACATGCAAATCGTTGTTGTAACCCTTTCGGAAAACAAAACCATAGTCGTGTTTACACAAATCTAGTCCGAATAAGTGACCAAAATGTGAAATTTAGCGAAATAGCTGGACAATTTGTGTGCCGTTCTTGCAGGACGTCTTTATACCAAGGTAAAGTTCACGTCTCCCCTATTGTATGTTCCACATACTTAATAAAATACCGTATTAAGTGTACTTATAATTATAAATGCATCATTTACAGGTTGGCCTAGCTTTCAAAAATGATCCTCCGAATCCCGTTGAAAATTTCCCTAACGAAATTATTACTACTGAAGATAATGAACAAGAAGATCCTAATTTCACTTGTGCGGCTGCTGATAACGAAATAAAAATTGATAATATCAATAATTTACTAGAAAAATTTGGCGCGAGCCCGGTAAAAATTCGCCGAGTCTCTTGTCCAACAAACAAAGAAAAAGTAAAATTAGCTGCGAGCGTTGATGAGTTGAAAAAAGGGACTGACTGTAGTGCGCGTCTTTCTAGAAATTCTGAAATCGGAGGATTTGACAAAAACCTTGAAGAATTGCTGGTATTGCTTAATAGTAAAAACAATCGTACAGATAAAATACATGTGCTCACTTTCATCCCAGACTCATCGACGATTAAAAAAATTCGTGAATATTTTCATGTGTCTCGACGAATGGCCGCTGCAGCTAAAAAACTTCGGAAATCGAAAGGCATTGGATCGCAACCAGAGAGAAAAAAAGGTCGCCCAATCGATCCAAATATAATTGAAGCTGTTCAGAATTTTTATCGGTCTGATGAAGTAAGTCGCATGACTGCAGGTGTTAAACAATATAAAACAGTAACAAATATAGGAGCTGGCCATCGTGAACAGAGAAGATTATTATCAGATAAAATCGAAAACATCCATAGAGAATTCCAAGAGAAATTTCCAGGAATTCAAATATCACTTTCAAAATTTAAAAAATTGCGCCCCCAAGAGTGTATTTTTGTTGGTGCAAAACACACCCACAATGTGTGTGTGTGTAAAACTCACCAAAATATTCGTCTCAAATTTGTTGGATTGAATAAATTTATCAATAACACAGAAAATCCACTGCACTATCGAGATTATTTTAGCCGCATAGTATGTGAAAGTCCAAGTGACGTTTGCTTCTTGCTAGAATGCCATGACTGCCCTGGTACAGAAGCTGTATCAAGAAATCTGAACTCAAAAATCTGAATTACGATCAATGGATAAGTACTGACAGTATTTTCAGCCCACGATCAATCTAAAATTATACCCATTATGTAAAAACAAACTACATGAAAAGTGTAAAAAGCGTGAATGATTTTCATTTTTTCTCGAAATAACAAATGAATATGCGATATCTGTATAACTTTCTATATCTTTTCACTTTTTGTGTCCGTCCGTGAATTGTTGTTGTTTTTCAGCGAGAAATTTTAAGGGTATTTACTGACTGAACTTACAATGTATAGATCTGATATGTAAACATAAACGTTAGTAATAAAGAAGTATATATGAAACCTTGCATGACAGCTTATACATTCCTTTGAATACATTTGATTTAATTACCATTACGCATTTCCGCGAGAGTCAAAGCGCAAATTCTGTTATACGTAAATTATTTATATGGCCAATCTTTAAAAACAAATAACACCAGTAATGGAAAAGTCGGCAAAACTGATCTTACGGAAGCATATCGCGTTGAGACGTGTCCGAAAAACGGTTTTTCGCAAGCCGCCCGCGAGTCGCCGTTTGTGTGTTCGTGCGCGTCCGCGTAAGTCGAAGCGCGCATTCTGGCACAAAAAAATTAATTATAATTAATCCTTTTCGAATTGCACGTATTTTTTTTTTTCATACATAAATGCACAGATGTTTATTATGTTAATATCCTTAAAAAATTTTCATCCCAGAGGCGCAGAAATTAGTTAAATTTTTAATTGTTTATTAAAAAAAATTTTTACAAAAACAAAACATCAAGTTTCGGAACAAAAATAACGTTTTTGGAAAATATCATCCTTTATCAGTCTGCAGTTGAAAAATCGTTGTAATCGGATACTTACTTTACGAGAAATGTGATAATTATTCAAGTGCTGCAATAAACTTCGATAGTTAATAAAAAAAAAACTATTTATAATTTTACAACAAAATTTTCTGAGTGTGCTTCTGGATGATAGAACTCAGTCCTGGCTGAATTTCATCGCAAAATATTCACTTTGGTAATTTTGAAGCCCACTTGAGAAAGCCTTACCCTTTGTTAAATTCAACGAAAATCCCTTAAGCGGTTATCGCCCCAATCAACAAGAACAAGAAGAAGTTTTGTACCCCATTAAGGGATAATATTGAGCTCAAAATTTGCGTTGATTTTAGTTAATGGTTTTTGTTGACAGTACTGAGCATTTTCTTTCATTTAACACATTTTTAGAGTTGTTTTTTAAACGGAGAAAATGCACAATACCTGCCGCAAAACAAAAATTGTAACAATCACTTCTCACAAGGACAGGTATATACAGTCGACTCTCGTTAATTCAAACCTGCGATATTTTGAACCTCTCCTTAATTCAAAGTTACAAAATCTCTTTATATTTTGAATACATATATATATACATTTTTACGAACTCGGTAATTCGACCGAAAAAATCATTGCTGCGACGCGGTAATTCGAACCCATATGGTCAAACACTCGAGAATGACCAGGTCATACCATAAGAGTGGCCTCCACGAAAGCTCAATTAAAAATAATTGACGCTAAAACATTTGCAACCAAATCAAGAGGCAGAACAAAATCAAGATGGATTAACGAACTAGAAGACGACATGGAGAAACTCAAGCTGAACAACTGGAAGGAATCAACCAAGGATCGGGGCAACACACTCGAGCTTGACTTGTTTACAGTAGCACAGAAAACAAACTATGTGATATATCACGCTGAAATTTGCCATGTAAGCTTATAACAGTCCTACCAAAAAACAAAAAATTTATTTTTGCCATATGTTATCCGCGGACCGTTTTATTGATAACGTCTCGTTCATATTTGAGTAGGAGATACTTCTAGTCTGCAACGTTTTGTAGCCATAGACTTAATAATAAAGAAATAAAATGAAAAGAAAATAAAATACATTTTGAAGGAATAAAAAATACATTTTGAAATAATGCTAGGACCTTCTTGTAGCGGCTGAAGCCAAGCGTCTCCCCTAATCCTATTCTCGCTTTAAAGAGAGTACAAATTAATTAGTCACGCCTGGATTAGATTTTCTTAGAATTCGTCAGTTTGAAAAGTTGAAACTGGGATGAAATTGTGTCACGAAAACGCCAAGGATTTAAGTCCACTTGTAAAATAATCTTCCAGATCCGATACTATTTCAGAATCCTGCTCTTTTCCACTTTCTATTCATACTTCACTCGCATAGTAACGCGAGGCCACGCAATTTATTCAACGCTATTTAATTGAATGGCACCAATAGATTTCCCTAAAGGGTACATAGCTAGGACGACAAAATGTTTACCAAATTGAGCAAACTTCAAATTTATGAAATTTTATTGTTACTTAAGCAAATTTGCATTCGAAGCAGATACACTCCAGTTCGCTTTCGGGCCAATGCACGAGTACCCATGCTTGGGTCATGCGGTGGGTAATGGAAGGACTAACATCCGTGCTGTTACTATTGTTGCTGTTGTACGTGGAACACACACTTGGAGAGGAAATCGATTTTGGTTTAATGCAGCAGCAGCAGCAGCAAAACCCCAAAGCCCGCAGTGTTGGCAGCGATGTTGTGGCCGACATTCCTACTTTTTTTGCTCAGTAACTGCTGGCTTTGTGCAAATATGATGGAAATGGAGATGGGTGGAAGAACACGTACCAATATGTACGTGAACGTGTGTGCATGAATGTGAGTGCGTGTGTGTGCGCAGATTTGAGCGAAAATGGAACACATTATCACTTGTGGAGGTGCATCATAGCCCAAATCGCATTTGCCCGAGACATAAAGATACATTTGCGCATGTGTATACATATGTAAGTATGTATGTATACTTGTATGTGCATAGATGTGATTGCACACACTTCATAATTTAATAATCTTTAATTTTTATAGCAACCATAACCTTTGGTTATATAATATTAACCATGGACAACAGCCAGTAAAAAATGTGTACATATATCTTTCTCCATCAAAATATGTATTGGCTCTTTTGGCCAGGTAAATAGAACATAATTCAAGTTAAGGTAAGTTTGTGTGTTGATCAGAATATATGTATGTATATAAAGAGGTTTCAATATGCACTCCTTTAGTTTTTATTCCTGGTTAGCTAATGCGAAGGATTTACGAGAGCTTTTGTTTATCTCATTTATAAATGCCATTACTTCAGCTTTTCGCTGCTTTATTTCTTTGCTATAAACTCCTAGCTGTCATGCACTCTGATTATGAATCAAGTCGAATCAAAGTACTATGGTCTCGAAAGTTTACAGGGTTTGATTGAAAAGTAATGAGCCTTATTTTTTATAAGCAGTTTTATTAAACCTTTTGGCTTATATAACTAATATTCTTCAAAATAGGACCCTTGAGCGTCAATACACCACTGGTAGCGGTCCCTCCACTGCAGGAAACATTTTTTAAACTCATCCGCCGGAATCGCGTTCAATTCGGCTGTCACAGTTTTTTGGATCGCCTCGATGGAGTCGAAACGCCTCCCCTTCAGCGCGGCGCATTGTCGTGATGAAGGGTCCAATTGTTGACGAGGTCGGGCTGAACCCGGGCGACGCGGTTTTTCAGCCCAAGGAGCACTTCTTTGTAAAATGCCGCGTTAACAGTGCTTCCTGGAGGTACAAACTCCTTGTGGACGATGCCTCGAGAGTCGGAAAAGATGATCAGCATGGTTTTGACCTTGGATTTCGACATGCGCGCCTTCTTGGGTCGTGGCGATTGGCCACCGTTTTACCTGGGCACTGGACAGAGATTAGTTCCCGTAAGCCTCCTTGAGTAGCTCAATGGTTTCGGTACTCGTTTTGTTTAGCTTTACGCAAAATTTTATCGAGTAACTTTGCTCTTACGATCGCTGCATTTTCGCCACTGCAAAATCCAAACACACTTTTAAAACAGCTTTCACGCGCGGAGCGAGTTGACCGCTCCGCTGTTGCCAGCGAACTGGGACCGGTTTCTAGTGGAAGGGGAATGTCAAACGATCATTTTCCCCCACCAGCCGATTCGGTTTATAGCTTGGCAGACGCTCCACGCGGGAAAGCTCATTACTTTTCAATCAAACCCTGTAGTATGATCCAAATTGTTAAAATTTATTTTCAAAGGCATGACTCAATTCCCGCTGATAATCCGTAAGCCATTGTTGAGACACCATTACATCCGGGAAAAGAGGTCTAATGAATTGTTCGTTTGTTTTAATTGCTTTAAATTATTTTTCCACTAAAACAGGAAGAATTTAGAATTTCTTCTCTTTTCGAATATGTTGATGAGCTCGATTGACTGATTAAAAAACGACCACCATAAAATTATATCTGAAAAATCGAATCGATCTATATTAGTAAAAAATAGCTTCATTTACATTTCAAAGAAATCCATCTTTTCTGCTTTGGGAGATGGTAAAGGGACTTTTAATGGAATCGGAAGACTCGCCAAACATTACGTGACCTGATACAATCTGCGCAGAGGATTATTAGAGTGTATGCAAGACGCGTGTATGCATCGCTTGCGTTATTCGCCGTCGCCAACGTGCAAAGGTCCAAAAATCTTCCGCAGAATCTTTCTCTCAAACTCTCCAAGTGTCGCTTCATCACATGTTGTCTTCGTCCACGATTCTGCGCCATACGTTAGGATGGGCATGATGAGAGCCTCGTAGAGTTTTAGTTGTGTTCGTCGAGCGAGGACTTTACTACTCACTTGCCTAATTAGTCCAAAGTAGCTCACAGTCCAGGCTGACACTGTTATCGGTGTCAATGCTGGTTCCTAAATATACGAAGCCTTTTACAACCTCGAAATTATAACTGTCAACAGTGCCGTGGGTACTGATACGCGAGTGCGCCGACTGTTAGTTTGATGGCAGGAGGTACTTCGTTTTGTCCTCATTCACCACCAGACCCATTCGCTTTGCCTCTTTATCCAGTTTGAAGAAGGCAGAACTAACAGCGCGGTTGTTAAGGCCTATGATGTCAATATCATCGACATACGCCAACAATTGAACGCTCTTATAAAATATTGTGTCTGAGCAATTAAGTTCTGTGGCTCGAAGAAATGTTGCTCCATTGTTCGTGCATGCCTGTTTGTTGGGCATTACTCTCTGAGAGCAGGAGTGAGAGTCGAGTGGCGAATCTTCTGGCTGTCTGTTGTGATTGCAGCTTTCCGATGTCGAACTTTCTTTGCGTAGGTGGATGTACGTTTTTTGCTGCACAGAGGCGTGAGCGCAGTTTGGCTGCAACAAGGTAGTGATCGGAGTTGATGTTGGGTCTTCGGATCGTACGTACATCTAATACACTAGAAGCGTGTCTTCATCTATCTCAACATGATCGATCTGGTTTCGCGATTTTCGATCAGGAGACAGCCAGGTGGCTTGTTGTATCTTTTTATACTGGAATCTGGTGCTGCAGACTACCATGTTTCGGGCCACGGCGAAGTCGATCAGCCTCTGTCCGTTACCGGATAATTCGTTGTGCAGGCTGAATTTTCCGACTGTGGGACCAAAAATTTCCTCCTTGCCCACCCTGGCATTGAAGTCGCCAAGCACGATTTTTATGTCGTGGTAGGGACAACGCTCATAGGAACGCTCCAAGCGCTCATAGAAGGAATCTTTGGTCGCAAATTAGCGAGATGTTGAAAAATGGGCTTTTATGCGGATTATTCGAGACCTATGGCACTGCCAGCCATCCTGGAATTCTTCGCCTTCTCACGTTAGCTCACTCCCAAACGGCTGTTCGGAAGCTACCCGGAGGATACGTGGGTTAATCCTCGATGCTGTGAGCTGCTTGAACCATATGTAGAAGAATCGTCCTGGCCACTCTCAAGTGAATGGCGGTCGGTTACTTTCCCCACTTGCGTGGACTTCTACACATGGAACCACCCTCCGAAGAACGTCAATGGCATCATATAGGCGACGAATTTTGGAATTTTGGAAACGAAACAACTCGCCTATATTTACGGAAGATCTAGTCATGGCGCAATTTTACCGTTCGAAAAACTTTAAACAGTCAGTTATGAGTGGTACACAACCATTTTCTAGCCAGAAGTTTTCGGAAAATTAAAGAAACCCAACTGTCGAAGACGCCTTTACCGAGATAGTGCGAGTTCTTATGTATCGGCTCACACAAGAAAGTTTTTGAGCACTCAAAAGATCGAATTAATAAGTCACCTGCCTTACTGTTTTGAATTGGCACCTATAATTTTGTTTTGTTCCCGAACATCGAAATAAAAAAAAATGCGAAGACAACGTTTTGCAACGTCTGGAGAAGCTGTAAAGTGTTTGAGGTGTCCACTTCTGAGTAGCAAAAGTATTTTAAAAATTAGTTCAAGCGGATACAGAAGTACGCTGACCTCCAGGAGAATATTTTGAAAAATTATAAAGCCATTTTCATAATTATTTTATTGTTAGTTTTGGGTAAAATGGCAACCGTTGTGTCTAGCTTCGAGCACTTTGTAATTAAACATGAATTGATTGCATGCAAAGGATATGTGTTGCTAAATGTTTAGTTGATCCCTGTGGATATACCACGTACCGACCCATGACCGGAAAAAGCGTGACACAGTACCATTTTATTTTTATTGTCAAAATTCACTTCTGTAAATCAGACCTCAAATTCCAGAAAATTTTGTATTAGTATTATAGTATCGGTGTGAAATTAATATTGGGCTATAAAACTCATTGTCCAATGCCTTCAATTCAGCGTCTTCGAAGGTTTTTGGCCTTCCTTCACGTGGACAGTCGTCAACATTAAAATTACCGTCTTTGAAGCGACGGAACCAATCTTGGCACGTTGTTTCACTTAAAGCAGCATCTCCATAAACTTTTTGTAGTTCTCGATGCGCTTCAGTCGCCGTTTTTTTCAAATGAAAGAGGAAAATCAACACTTCCCGCAAATGACGATTATTCGGCACAAAATCAGACATTTTCACAAAACCAAAACAACATCGCTAATGTGTCGAAACAGATTGTTTAAGTTTGGTTTATGATGTCGGGCTTATGTTAGAATCGACTAGCACACACTGCTGACGGAAGGAATTCCAGCTTTGTCTCGCTGCGATTGGCATCGGTACATAGCCAGCATTTGGGCTCTTTAGTGCACTTTTTCGTTTTGTTCCCAGCTTCTCCATATCAGATGCTCATATCTTTTCCGCTTCTGTCTGGTTCTTTGCAGTTTGATTGAAGCTGTCCGAAATCGAAGCACCGGTAGCACCGCTACAAAGATGTGCTAGCCCTCTTCCTTGCACTAACCCATCCGATTTTGATATTTTTTTGCTTGAGCAGCATTTCTGCGCTTTCAATAACAAGAGTAACAGAAGCCCGTACTTGTTGTCGCTGATTAGGTTTTGTGATCCTAACATCAATATTTTCGTTAGTGCCGGCTAGCATTTTTCTCACAGCGTCATCAACTTCCTTCTTTTCCGTGACGGCATGCAAGTCTCTGACCTTTACAGTTGAAGTTGGTCTGAGGGTTGTAATGGAACCGACCGCTTTTACGGTTTCCTCTAATTGTATCAAAAAATCAGGGTTAACTGGTTCCCTTTTTCTAATTCAAGTAAAAGAGCGCCTGTTTTGGTTCTTCTTATGCCTTTCACCGTTATGGTTTCATCTGGCATGGTCTTTTCTCGGGTGTTTTTTTAGGATTTCAGCATAACTGTGGCCCTCTACCGGCTTTACCAACACAGCCTCCGATCTTGGTTTTGGTATTCGCTCATTCTTCTTTTGATTCGCTTTAGCCTTCCTTGCTCCATCGTTCTGCGCTCCATTGCTTCCTGTGCCAAAAGGGCTCTTGGGCCTAGATTTTTGCCGGCTTACCACTTGCCGTTTCTCAGGCTCTCGAACTCTTAGTTTCTTCGTCTCCTGGACAACTCGAGCTGTTACGAGGGTGCCACCTATGATTTTTTTCAGTAATGTGTCTGGCAAGAGACGCCCTTTGCCGGTTTTCTCAGCTCGAATCCAACCTCTTCTGCAGTTTTTCATGACGTCGAATAGTTCATCGAGCTCTGAGACTCCGGTCTTTATTTGCGTGGATGTATTCCTACTCTTCAATATAAATGCTACTACTATGTCGCCCAATGAACACTTCCTGACCAGGGTCCAAAGCGGCTGGTTACTGATATAGACCAGAGCTAACACATCGGCAGAGCGAACTTACATCACCCTTTTGAGGTCGCAGGTGGAAAGACATAACTACTATCCAGGGCCTCTCAGTGCGCCCCGTTGCATACCGGTCATGCTCTTTACATACAGTCGCACCTAACATGGTGAAGAGACACTGACCAACACACCGCCCAATATGGGAACAGACATATGCTGGATTTTGTCACCTAACTTTCGAGCTAACTCTTACAAAGTCGCTGAAACGAGGGATATCTTTACCAGGGTCCGCTGGGTAGTCATACCCGTCACCTCCTTGAAGGAGATGCCCTTGTGCGGTTGAGGGAGGTGCCCTATAACTCAATTAAACCTACTTTTAGTGTGGGTTTGTAAAATATATGAACACTTTTTCGTGATGCTCAATTGCAAAAAACAGCAGTTAAAAATGGAAAAAGAAATTAGATGGTGAAGTGAATTTGAATAGCTGACTGATGCTTTATGGCTTTTATGGCTGCACTTATCGACGGCAGGTACTTTCAGAGTTAGTTTACGCACCAAAATGAAGTATAAAGAAGCCCACTTTTAAATATCGAAAACTCCAAATTGTTTACTCCACAATTTCCATTGGCAATTCCTCTAGAAATTCTTACTGCAGTTTCCTTTCCTTTTATTTATTATTATTTCGGTGAATACAAATGCAGCAAAAAAATACCCAGCAGGATTTAAAGTTTGAAAAGTTTTTAAAATTTTCTTACACCTAACATAAACTCTTGAGTTTAGATGATACCCCAATGATTCAGTTCTTTGTATTTAAAGCGTAATCAGCTTCTTTATAGATGATTCTTTGAGTTAGGACAGTGAAAATTATCAAGGAAAAACCTCAATTCCACAAATAATTCTAGTTTTAGATGAAAATCAACAGTTTTGAGCAAGTGCTTCCATTCCATAAGGAATGCTTCAAAAATGTTTTATGGATTAGAATTTGTTGCTCGATTTAAGTAACTATTATTTTTTTAGCAGCATGAGAGATATCGATAACGACATCGATAACTATATCGATAACTATGGTTTGAGAGCTGGTAATGGCAAACTGTATTGGCATTTGAGTTCAGTAAGGTGTGGCAAGCCATCATGACCATCATGAGCAGTTTAACACCTCCAAACTATAGTAATGAATAAAAAGCAATCTTTTTGCGAAGTTCATCAAGCACTGGCGGTATCCTCGATTCTTATTTCTTTCGAAATGAGAAAATACCTGCCATTACGCTGAATGGCAAGCGCTATGGAGGCATGCCGACTAAATTTTTGTTTACAAAAATTAATTAGCTAAACATCGACGACATTTGGTTCCAATAAGATTGAGCAAGCTGCCATACAGTGCGCTTAGTAATCGATTAATTTCTGTATTTAGACCACCCTTGATGCCATACGGCCAGATTTATTCGAAAAAATATTCAAAATTGGATTGACGGCTGATTCAATGGACCTTGTAACTCGTACTTGCGGCAGACATATGCCGGATGCCATATTCAAAACATAAATAGCATGAAGTTTTCTACCAGATTATACCAGAAACACTCATTTTAATAATACAATTATTTTGTATATTAATATAATTTTAAATTGTCAAGTTCTTATAAAAACTGCCGATATTACAGGAAAATTCGGCCTTATCTTTGAATTTGTTGCTCGACTTAAGAGCACGAATAAGGCAGCCTATCAAGCTGCCACACCACAGCAGTATTTTCCAGGCGGAAGTTGTGGGGAAGGCCGCGGAGCTAGCCTACACTAGAAAAAGAAAGAACTCAACAATTAATATATACGTGGATAGTCAAGCAGCAATAAGAGCTTTAAGCTCATATTGTATTAAGTCCAAAAATGTTCGACGGAGCAGGGAGGCCATAGAAAGGCTAGCCGGAAACAATAGGCTGCATATCTACTGGGTACCTGGTCACAAAGGCATTATGGGGAACGAAATAGTAGATGAGATAGCACAAAGTGCTGTGAGACTACCATTTGAACAAGAGAACAACATACCAAAACCGCTAAACACAATATACAACTAAATGGACGACCACATGAAAAGGCAAGTGGAAGCTAGGTGGACTAACCTGACCACATGCAAAACAGCAAAAGTCATGTCTAGAACTAACGACAAAAAACTGACTCCATTCGTAATTACGCTCTCGCGAAAGGAATGCAGAACTATCATAGGTATGCTAACAGGTCATACTTTATTGGCTGCACATGCGTACAAGATAGGGATTGCTAACAAGGACAAATGCAGAAAATGCAGAGAGGATGTTGAGGAGACTTTAGAACACCTTCTGTGCGTTTTTCCGGCATTATTAAAACGCGTTTAAAATGCCTGGGAGCCCCATTGTTTGAGGTTCTGGAAGACGTCTCAAAAGCGGATCTCCCAGCTCTGCTTAGATTCGCCAAAAGCGCTGACATCCTACATGATGTCTACTTTAGGTATTCATAGAGGTCGGTCTCCGTCTGGTATCGCTAGGGACCAAAAGGTCTATGCGTGGCTTATTGCCAACCAGGCTAACCTAACCTAACCTAAGAACACGATTTTGGCTTTTTAATTACATGTTTCATATTTACTCTCAAACTAAATGAAAGCAGCCTCAAATGAAATTTTTTATGAACATTGAAAAATACAACGACAATAAAATACAATAAGAGTAGTAGAATAATATTTCATTTGCATGCAACACTATTTGGTCATTTTGTAACTAGTACAATCATAGCCACTCTCGAACTAGTATGACTTCTTCCAACAAATGCCAGTTCATTAACAAGAATGCCTGCTAAATAGATAGTTTGGCTCCACTTCACTGTGGGGTAGCCATATTCTTCCCTTCATACACACATACACATACAGCTGTTGTCAGCTAATTAGAAACGCTCTCTTTTGATAAACGCTTGATGAGCATAATATTAAACTGTTTAAATTTACCGTTATTTTTTCTCTTAAAATCATTTGCATTGCTTTTGTTACTCTATTTACTACCCAATACGCCTAGTTTTGTAGTTGTGTAGTTGAAGTACCATTAATATTATCCAACGCAGTGCATGGGTTACTTAGTTCAAGGTAAATAAACTGAGACGAGTAATTAGAAACAGTTGTTCAATGGAAGCATATTCGGCAAGTTGTGTTATTTTGATAGTAATATAATCGACTTTTTGGTATGTATATATTTCAAATTGGTTGTTTAAAAGCAACTAAAATATTCGTCTTCAAGATGTGTAATGGGGAAAAGCAGCAGGTGTACACCTGCCCTGCGCAGCTCCATTTTTGACCTTCGTAAAGCTGGAAAGTCGTACAGTGAAATTTCTAAGCAAGTCAAATGCTCAAAAAAATGGTTTTTAACGCCTTAAAGCATATCCAACTTTTTAAGACTGTTGACAATGTTCCACGTAAGAAAAGGCCCCGGAAAACTTCAGCAGAAATTGACCGCAAGATAGCAATCATTTCCAAAAGAGACCCAAAAAAGACTTCCACTGACATCCAACGGGAAATTCAGGATCAATATAATTTCGAAATATCCAAGAGGACAATTGCTCGGTGTCTGGCCGAATCTGGACTGCATGGCAGAGCAGCACGCAAGAAGCCCTTTCTAACCAAGATACAAAGGAGACGGCGAGTAGTCTTTGCGAGATCCCATTGGTCATGGACTCCAAATCAATGGAAATATATCGTTTGGAGCGATGAAACCAAGATAAATCGCATAGGCCCAGATGGTAGAAGGTATGTTCGACGGCCAATCAACCAAGAATTCAATCCTCGCTACGTTTCACGGGTAGTGAAGCATTGTGGAGGATCAATCATGGTGTGGGGATGTTTCTGGTGGAATGGTGTTGGCCCAATCCATAGGATTGATGGAATTTTAAATAAGGAGAAATACGTCGATATACTAAAAAATGTAATGTTGCCGTGGGTTGAGGAAAATTTGCCTGTTATATGGAAGTTTCAACAGGATAATGATCCAAAGCACACGGCAAAGTTGACGAAACAGTTTTTTGACGAAAATTCCATCAATGTTTTGGAATGGCCATCATCCAGTCCGGACTTAAACCCAATAGAGCATCTCTGGGGTGACGTTAAAAAGCCGTGAGTGCCAAAAATATCCCAAATATGGATGTCCTTTTTGCCGAAGTAAAAACGGCATGGCAAACAATGTGGCGCGCTGTCAGAATCTCATTACATCAATGCGCAATCTATGTGAGGCAGTGTTGAAGCAAAAGGGTTATGGAACCAAATACTAACATAATCTTTATGTTGATCTGATAATACATTACTGTTTCTAATTAGTTGCCCTATCCAAATCGTGCATTTCACATACTTTAAAAAAATATATGTATATTTAATAAAGAATTGTGATTAAATTGTTTTCCACTAGTTTTTAAGTTTATCATTTGTTTCAATAAAATTGGCAAAAAGTTATGAAAGTAGGTGTTTAAAAGGAAAATGGAAAATTTATTTTGAAATAAGTGTCGTTTCTAATTAGCTGTCAACAGCTGTACATAGATACATACATATCATTTCATATGTAGTGAGCAAAACAAAACATCCAACACGAAAAAGTATGCGACGCATTGCGTTTCGATGTAACTTTGGCTAGCATTTTATTTTGGTTTTTATTTATTTTCTTTTAATTTTTTTCCTTCGGCCTTAGCAAGCAACGGCCAGCTTTTGCCAAATGTAAATGCAATACGTACCACAAAAACTCTCATATGTGGGCTGGTATGCAAAGGCTGGTGTGGAAACGTAAACAAAGCAAAACAAACCAAAAAACATTTCATCACTTCGGAGAAGAACACAAACGTGCAAAAGTTAATAAAAATTGCTTCATTAACACTCAATTTGCGGTTCGTTGCACACATGCAGCCACAATGCACACTTGCGCATGCTGGAACGCATTGTTGTTTTCAACATATTGCAGTTGTTGGTGTACATTTATAGTGTACATATATCCACATATTGGGCATACGTACATGCATGCAATTGCATACTTAGTATGTATTTAAATGCACACATACACACATGCGCATATCTTACACATATTTTAGTTGTGCCGATTCTGCAAAACCGCAAGAACAGAACTTGCACTGAGTCAAGAGGCCAATAAACCAGCCAGCAATCGAAACAAGCTTCAAAACCGAATTTATGCACCCGCATGCGATACACTGCGCTCCTTGTATCCACAAGCTTCTCTATTCTCCATTAATTTCCGTATTTCTCACGCCCATTTAGGTGTTTGAAAGCGTGTGTGAAATACTACTTCGGTGCTGTGCTAACTACAGGAGTGGTAATGGCAACGGCGCTTGCGATTGTGGCTTTGCACTCCGCTTGTGGTAATAAAGGCGGGCTGTTCCGTTGCTCTTGCTTTCCGAAGCCGTTCAAGTGTAAACTCACATTGCTGCCTCAGCCAGCGTACTTGTACTCAATTGGCATAGCGTCTGAGTGGCTGCGTTTCCGAATTGTTGTGGAGCGACTGAGTTGGCTTTGGGTCAACAAGTGTGCTGGTATATCAATGAAATGTTCAATATTCTTCTTGGTGTTTCCTATATATCACCTCCGTGGCCTACCAAAGACAAAGAAAAACCGATGATTTGCGGGCGAAGAAAGTAGCCTTCCAATTAAAAGCTACCTTAGCAATTAGGAAATGTTTAAAGAATACAGAAATATGCATACGTTGCAGCTTACCATAACATACAACAACAATTGATCGTGCTCAGGTGGCGAAGAAATACGATAAATAAATTCCTTATAGCACTTAAATGCATTGTTGTTTACTTTTTAACTTTGTTTTTTTAATAAGAACTTAAAAAATAGTTGAGCTTTCCTTTTATATTATAAAGCACGTATCGGGCTTTATTTTTAGCTACATGAGAACTACCGATATCGCTAACTATGGTTTGTCAGCTGAGAAAGGCAAATTGAGTTGACATTTCTGTAAGGCAAATCATCATGAAGCGTTTTTTTTCGGGAGTAAAGAGTAAACTCACATGAGTACTACTGTACCGGTATACCAATACGCACAACAGCTACACCTACGTACTAAGCACCTCTCTACAATCTACCACTCTCCCCGCGGAACTGCCAAATAGGTAATACCTCACAGGGCTAGTTAGCTCGTAAGCGGCTTGTTATTACATCGACGAACCTCTGCGCGATATGTTTTGCATGCGCGCAGATTCGCTTTCAGTTATCACCCGATTTTAACATAAAACCTACCATATTTTCTCCGTTTAATATGCTATAGGTTTTGTGAGCATAGCGTGGACATTGGAATAAGACGTGATCAGCGTCTTCTTCTCACTCCGTGCAGATAGAACAGTTTAGGGACTTGTCATGTCCGAATCTATGGAGGTATTTCCGAAATACCCCGTGCCTTGAAAGGAATTGGGTTAGGTGGAAGTTTGTCTTCTAAAGGTTCCTTTCTAACACGTCGTAAGAATAGGTACTAGTTCATGCATCCATCTACTTTTCGACGATCTGTTCCATTGGCGTTACTAGTGAGGGATCGAAGGACGCCTTTCTTATTCTGCAATATTTTTACGCCTTGATCTACCGTCGTCTTCGGATTGCCATACATACACTCTCTATATTTTTTTATCACCTTGTTGGCCTTTGTCCTTCGGCTACCTGTCAAATTTTACGTAAGAGTTTTGGCTCACTTGCGAATAAAATACATCCCATACAAGAATTGAAGTTAAATGACCAACGGTGCGTCGCATTATTGCTGATGGGCTCATTTAGATATATTATTCAAATTTACAGGAAAAAGTAGTCAAAAATTGAACTGATCGAATAGACCACGTGACTCATAGCCACAACGGATATATAGTAAGTCGGATTTGATGTTAAAAAAATAAATGCCATAAAAATGTTTAGCAGATTATCATAAAATAAAAATTTATTCCAACAATATTTCTGTTTCATATTATCATTTTAAAATTTCGAACTCTAAAATAACGCCCGATATATGTAATGGATCCCATAAAAAGTTTATTATTGCCCTCCACAATGGTCTGAAATTGAAATATTTTGGCATAAATCCAAATTTTTTTTTCTTATTTCAAAAAAATAGGTACGCAGTATTAACTGAGACATTTCAGTGGTCTAAAATATACAAAAAATTATTTGGATATGGCAACTCTGTTCTAAATATGAGCTGTAAAACATGATGCTTCTGAAGCAACAATAAACTTGTAAACAGTTCAGTAAAATATTGTAAGAAAACAGCTGTTCGATAATAGTTAAAAAGAAAAAAAAGAAATAAATTTATAATGGAAGAATATAAGAAAGGTATCTATTTTTTAACTTAATGAAAAAAAATGTGGTTTATTGTATCATATCTGTATAGTGTGGAGTTTTGTTTAATAGCTTTTTTAACCGAAAATTTCGTATTAACCTGTGTTCTGTGGAGTGAAAGTTGTGTGTATAGTCCCGTATTGTTCCAGATTTTTATGTTCGGTGGAAGTTTGGGGTATGTTCTTTAATATCATGTATGTAACATTTGCCCGTTTTTGTCCCATTTAAGTATATTTGTAATTTTCAGCAACCTTTAAATTCCAATACGAAGAAATGCTTGGAGTTTGGATAGAGGGCGATCGCAAAACTAATGTTGTTTTGGATTGGGTTTTTCAAAAAATTATTACTAATGAGTTAAGTTTAAAGGAAAAAGATGAAATAAGAAAAAAATACAAAATTTATTAGCATATGTTAGCGAAAAATTATCAAAATGTAATCGTATGGTTAATAGATTTAAAGAGAAATACCCCCAGTGGGTTTCCGCAATAACTATTATTGAAATTTCTGAGAATGATTTTGAAAAACCCTGTTCATAAAATATTAATTCACGGCTCACAGATTATAGAAAATTGCGTAATTCCTGTTGGTTGTTTTGGTGAAAATGCGTCAGAAGCTCGAAATAAATTATACAAGAGAGATCGCATCGCACGTGCAAGAAAAATACAAGAAAAAATATAATGACTGATGTTTTCAATAGAGCAATGGATTCTTTAGACCCCCTTCTTGTCTTTATCCGCTAGAGAAAAATATCGGAGAAGAGAGAAGCTGCCAGAAGAAGTAATACAATTGCTTGCACCTTCAAGTGAGCTTCAAATTTTCAACCAGTTGCCAGGGTGATCAGAATACGAGTCGGATAATTCTAATTCCGATATATCGGAAGCAGACGTTGTGGAGAACGCTTTAGTTTTAGATACGGAAGACTGTGATTTCGAATGATTTGCTTGGTACATATAACTTTTTATATTATATTCAAGTGAATTTGATAATTCTGTAACTTCTCTCTCATTTCAGATGTACAGTTACTGTTATTATAATATAAAAATAATTGTTTCAGTAAAAACATATGTATAAATATTTGGATAATAAAACTATTTGACCACTTTTGCCTATCATATGCAAATTTTTCATTTTATAAAACCAAATTTTTACTATAGGTCCAAGGGAGGCACTCCTATAGACTGGCCGATTTCAACTATTTTTGGAATCGTCGATGCGTATTACGAGAATAACATATTTACCAATTTTCGTTAAGATATCGCAATTTTTGGAGCTGAAATTCAAAAATTTTTACTATAGGTCCAAGGGAGGTACCCCTGGGGAATGACCGATTTCATCCATTCTTGGAATTTTTCTTAACTAAGTCATATATAACCTGTATGCGAAATTTCAATGGCCTAGTATCACTCCTTCTAATTTATGCCAAAAAATTTGAATTTCAGCCCTCGTAGAAGGTTAAGGTTTGGATTAAGTAGGCAATTGAGTAGTAAAGTCCTTTCTCGACGAACAAAACTAACACTCTACAAAGCTCTCATCATGCCCGTTCTACATATGGCGCAGAAGCGTGGACGATGGCAGCATCTGATGAACCGATGCTTGAATTGTTTCAGAGAAAGATTCTGCGGAAGATTTTTGGACCTTTGCACGTTAGTGACGGCGATTATCGCAAGCGATGGAACATTGAACTGTATGAGCTTTACGACGACATAGATATAGCGCAGCGAATAAAGATCCAGTGACGTGGATAGCCCGAGAGGGAAGCGGCTGGCGCGTTTTGTTAAACTTGGCCAAAATCACTTACGTGGCTATCGCGCCCATGAAGAAGACGAAGAAGTAAAAGGTGAACAATTTTTCTCATAGCTGGAAATATTTTATTTCGTCTGATATTAATGTCGTGGAGTTAATATAATTTTTTCAAAATTTAGTACTTTGAAAGTTTAAAGTCCTTTAATTAACTCTACTCTGAGTCCTCATCTGGTAGGAATAAATTTGCACTTGTTATTGGCAAAAAAGTTTTCATAGGAATCGAACGTCGTTTTCTTCTCGTTGCCTTTTAAAGCCGCCCTCTCTGAAAAATAAATTTTGTATAAATAATTAGCTGAAAATTTACTTAAATTCAGTTTTTAATATTTATTTTGTTTAGTGGAAGCAGCCTGGTGATTGTTAAGTGCTGCGACCAAAATGCTCTGGGATGTCCTGCAAAACGTATTAACAACCAAAATATTGGCCAATAACAACCAATACAAAGTATTATAAATATCCAAGGATTAGTGTATGTGTGTGTGTATATATTTCAAAGCAAAATACTGTCTCTATTTACAGTTAAGCCATTAAAGCACTAGCGACAGTAAAGTGCAATGGCAAACTTAAAAACAACAAAAGCATGGTACGTAAATGTAATATAGTAAAAATAACAGTAAAAATAACAACAAACAAGTAATGAAACCGGTTATGGAACACTGAAGCGGCACTGGACATTTGAAATTGGCTCAAAGCACACAGCGGATGACATTAGAGGTGTTGCGGTGGGCATACTGTGGGAATAAAGCTTGCAATTATCATCAGCGCATGTCGGTGGGTAGTGCAGCGAGGTGCATTCACTGCGAATTTGTCTGCGTTATATTCATAATTTCCAAATTAGACAACAGCGCCAAAGCGGAGCATAAAATGCAGCGCCAAAGCACTGACAGCTATCGAGGTATGAATGCATGCGTGAGTGACTGAGGGCGAGTGTATGCGTGTGTGGTTGTGTGCGTGAATGTGATTAAATTTTCATGTAAAATGTATTTTTCGCCGGCAACCACCACCATCACTTCGCAGCGCTTCGGCGTTGGGCATGTGGAGTGTCTGACTGGCAGAATAGTTTATTTTTAGTATGTCCGGAGTATGATTGTAGGTGTATGTGCGTGTTAGTATGTGTCTGTGTGGGTGTGTGCACACAAATTCAGCAAAAATTGTAAATTTTATCAGCGCTTCGTGTTTTTACAGAGCGCATTGGTGCCATTTTATGAGACCACAATTAACCAAAGCATAAAAACCGCAGCTACAACAGTCATAACACTGCGCTGATGGCGACAACAACAAAAATGTTGGTATAAATAAATATGTGCGCATACAGGCGCATGGGGGCAAATGAAACTGAAAACATCGGAAAAACATTAGCATAATGACGGCTGTTGCGTGCATGTATGTATGTGTGTATGTATGGCCATGTGAGTTGAGCCGCCCAACGGGACGTATCAGTGACCCGATTGCACGAAAAATGAGCTGAAATTAAATTCGAAGTGCGTTTTTAATGAGTAGCAGAAAAAGCAAAGCAATTCAGCCGCACATCAGTGTGATCGTTGTTGTTGTTGCTATTGTGGATATTAGTGCTGCTTCAATTATTGTTGTTTTTGCGTTTGCTTTTATTATGTTTTGCATGCCTCGAACTGATAATAATAATAATTTGTTGTTATGCCAGTTCGGGTTAAATTTTCGCCAAAGTGGATAGTTGCACACATGCATACTGACTTAAATGAATGTGCATGTGTGCATGTATCTGCATTCGCAAAGTGAGTGTAGCATACACTCAGGCGTGAAGCGCGATAATTTCAAATGTTGTGAATGCAAAAGAGGGTTGCTGCTAAATAAAATATTTTTGTTGAAAAGCCTTATGTTAATACCAGTGTATTTGTATTTGGAATATCAGAGCGGCGCATGCTTGTTGATTCGCTGGCTTAAGATGATTAAATTTTGTGGCAAAGAGAAATTTAGCTAAATCAACAAATACAATATTATCGTGTATTATATTTGTCTGATAGCGCATTAACATGTTTTCAATAAGCAGTGTGATTATTGTTGTTGCAGTCAAAATAGTGTAATTTTAGAATTCAATAGCTTGCATTTGGTAAATAGAAATAATAATCTTATGCATGTAAGCAATCGTAATATGCGGATTCCAAGCATTCCTTTATTTAAAAAAATATTAAAATTATAACTAAAATAGTACAGTGATGTAATTAATTTTGTGATACAAAGACAGTAGCTTTTATAACTACCGTTCTGAAGATATTCTCAGAAATTAGAATTATTTACATTCCTAACTTTTTTTGCTGACGGTGTTGGATGTTTCTGTTTCCATAAGGGGATACTTCTTCTAATAGGGGTTTTCCGACAGATCACGCGAGACTACTGTTAAACTACAGGGTGGGCCATATAGCGTTTGCTTTTTGAACCACCTATGTTTTTGAGAATGGTAACACAAATGACATGTCAAATGTGTTCATAATTTACTTAAAGGCTCGACATTTACGAAATGGGACGCTATACGCTTAAACAAAATTGGGAAATATTCAAAACCTATTTCCAAAGTGGTGAGTCTTCTTCTTGTTTTCTGATTTTCACATCGGTGGCTACGTCAATAAGCAAAATTGTCGGATTTGGGTCTCAGAAAATCCACACGTTACTGTAGAGAAACAAATGCATCCACAACGAGTCACTGTTTGGTGCGGTTTTTGGTCTGGCGGCATCATTGGGCCATTTTTTTCGGAAAATGAGCGAGGAGCCGCGGTTACAGTAAATGGCGAGCGTTACCATGACATGCTCAACGAGTTTTTGTTTCAACAGGACGGTGCAACTTGTCACACTGCCAAAGTTACACTCGAACTTTTGGCTACCGTTTTTGAAAACCGAATAATCAGCCGAAATTGCGATATCAATAGGCCGCCTCGGAGCTGTGATTTAAGCCCGTTGGACTATTTTTTGTGGGGAGCCGTTAAGGACAAATGCTATGCGAACCATCCAGAGACGATTGATGCTTTAAAACACGAAATCGAAGTTGCCATTCATGAAATTGGAGCCCAAACAATCGAAAATGTGCTTAAAAATTGGGTTGATCGAATGGCCTACTGTAAAGCCAGTCGTGGCAGTCATTTGAACGATATTATTTTTCATTCATAAATGACAATGGTCAATCTTCAAAATAAAAAAAAAGTTTGGAAAAATATTGATTAGTTTTTTTTTATAGCCGATTCAAAAAACAAATTTTACATGGCCCACTCTATAATAAATACATACTTTTTTTCAGTATTCATTGACATTTCATCGTGGAAAAACTTACGCTTCATCAACGCCTACAAATCCAACGAAGAATCTCTCTTGCCAACAAGTGCTAGTTTGGGCTAAGTAGACAACTGTGTAGTAAAGTCCTTTCTCGACGAGCAAAACTAACATTCTACAAGGCTCTCATCATGCCCGTCCTTACGTATGGCGCAGAAGCTTGTACGATAACAACATTCGATGAAGCGACGCTTGGAGAAAGATTCTGCGTAAGATTTTTGGACCTTTGCACGTTGGCGACGGCGAATATCGCAAGCGATGGAACTATGAACTGTGTAAGCTTTACGACGGCACAGGCATTGCACGACGAGTAAAGATCCAGCGGCTACGCTGGCTGGGTCATGTCGCACGAATGGATACAAATGCTCTGGCTCTGAGAGTATTCGATGCGGTACCAGCTGGTGGTGGCAGAGGAAGAGAAAGGCCTCTTCTGCGTTAGACAGATGAGGCAGAGAAGGACTTAACTTCACTTGGTGTGTCCAACTGGCGCCGGCTAGCACGTGAAAAAACGGACTGGCGCACTTTGTTAGACTCGGCCAAAATCGCGTAAGCGGTTATCGCGTCAATTAAGATGAAGAAGAGGATTAGGCCCATTTTGGGCTATGTCGATAAGAAAAATTATCTTTTTGGACTCAAGAGCGTTCTGAAACCATTACATTCATTGAAAACAACCGTTTAGTGCGACCTATGGGCTAGAGGAATCATTGGCCTATAGTTCTTCATAGACGAGGTTGGCTTCAATGTAACAGTGAGTGGCGAAAGCTATTGCGCATTGTTAAGCGACTTTTTGATGACGAATTCAAATTCGTAATCTCTACAACATTTAGTTCCAGCAAGACGGCGCTACTTGGCCTACAGCCCGTCAAACAGTGGATTTACTTCATCGACGTTTCGGTGAGAACGTGTCTCGGACCAGTGGATTGGCTTTTGTTTGACCTTCGAACTTTTATTTGTGTGGATATGTAAACTCTAAATGTTTTGTAGATAAACCAGCTTCAAGTGAGGCATTGGAAGTCCACATTGCTAAAGTTATTCACTAAAGATCTACCGTAGTCCTCCAGCGAATTACGTACGAATGGTATTATCTTTAAACTAAATCTCATGAATAATTCTGCACAAAAATAATACAGATTTCCCAATCAACTGGAATTTCTGTTATTTTATTTCAATTTAAAATCCGACACCCTTGATCATCCTTTATAAAAAAATGTCAAGCATTTGTTATAGGGAGCAAATGCAAAATACAAGAAATTATTATTAAATAAAATAATGCATAATAAAGGTCTTCTCCAGTTCTAAACCTCAGTATGCAGTCCGAAAAATAGCTTCCAATTGTTTTGATAATATAACTAGAAGTCTCTACTTTTATGAGAGTTTCTATTATACGCTGCCAGCTCACTGTGTTGAAAGCGTTGCTAACGCCCAGAGTTACCACAGCGCAAAATACTTTTTTCACGTGGCTTCTGCTGCTAATTTCACGCATTTGATAGCATCCACTGTTGAGCGGGACTTTCTGAAGCCGAACTGGTATAAGGAAAAATAATACCTTTATCTTCAGCGAAAGATGATAGCCTGTCGCATATAATTCTTTCGAAAATTTTCCCCATTGTATCTAGTAAGCATGTCAGTTGATAAGCTGCGGGCTCAGCAGACTCTTTATTTCGTTTGAGTAAAAGCACAATGGTTTGCATTCTCCACCTCTTTGGGAAAGTTCCTTCATTTAGGCAGATTTTCAATGCAGCTCAAACGCTTAAAAATCTCCATTTTCAAGACCCTATTTGGTATGCCATGCGGGCCTGGAGCTTTCTGAAACTGAATTTAATTGCACGCCGCTTGGAGTTTCCCTTCAGTAATACAAGGCAATACATTTTCAGATCTTTGAGAAAAATGAGTTGTAATATAATATTTTGGGCAAGTAATTTGAGGACTCATTTTTGCTCTTTGTGTTTTTTTTGGTACCACCCGGTGAGCAGTGACGCAGGTGTTGATATCAGCGTCTTCGCAAAGTTTCTTAAAACCTTCTTTTTTGCTAATTTTTATGGTTGTTTTTAATGATGCCTTGCTGATCTGAAATCTCGAACGTTGTCAGCACAATCAGATCTCCCTCGATGCGCTGCATCTTACGTCTAGCGCGGAGGCAGTTTGATATCAGTAGATTGATTTTCTCGTTCCACCAATAGCATGGAAATATGTGTTTGCGTACAACTCGCCAGGACATGAACGCGTCACTAGCTTCTCGTAGTCCATCTACCAGGAGTTTCGTTCTATACTCAGCTGCACCTGCTGTGAGTTGAAATTACTCAATTATGTACTGAAGGACTTCGCTATAAGCTTTTTGTCCTTCCACTCTGGACTTATTCCTCCTTTCGGCAACGTCCACTTTGATAGCCTGATGATCGCTGTGGGAGTAGTTCGCGATCACTCTCAATTTGATGTTTCTAGAAAGATAATCATTTGCCAGGGTAATGTGTATTACTGACCCCAATCCCATCTTCCGGTAGGTATAAGTTGACCTGCTATTTATCCTTTCGAAAGCGCTCTAAATTTTGCTGAGAAAGCCGCATTGGAATGTGCTTTTGTGTGTGCGCGCACCTTTCTGCAAACCCAATATTCCAGTCAAAATATTGCTTTTACTGCCCAATGAAACCAAGAAAATCAAAACTTCCGCTTAATTGGTTTTCGTAGATGGAAAAGTAATTGCCTTTTGAATACGAATTAATAAGTACTGTTTACACTTCTGATAAAAAAAAAAACAATTAATGTAAATTTAAGTATTATAGATAACAACATTGTTCCAGCGAGTAAATACGGCATATATATAACCAATTCTAACTCTTTAGCTCATGAAACGCTTGCAAGGATACCCCTAAATAAATTAGTCTTATGTTGAATGCAGAGTACCGCTGCTAAACAAATATCTTGAAGGCATTAATTGAAATGCCAATTGACTTAAATTCTGCCCAGTTCAATGAACATATAAATCTTTCGACAATATCGATGACACCCCAATAATTTTCAGCCAATTTCATTTGCCGCCATCAAAGAAAAAAATTGGACAAAGTGAAAGCCACACAAAAGAGAAACCGGAAAAATGTATTGTGCCGTTGCTTGTAGGCGGAAGGTCATTAAAACTGGTTGTAAGTTTGAATTAAAGCAAAAAAAATTCCAGAAAATTTGCAGAAAATGCCTCACTAACCTTAATATACTGTAAGTCATTGCCACGCTTCCATTCTTCTCTTTTTTTATGCTGTTTTATATGTACATATTTTTCCTTATATATTTTGAGATTTGCCCACTAATTCTGCTATTTTTGCTTATATTTTGCGATTTGCTCAACAATGCGTTAGCAATTTGTCGCACGAACTTATATTTATTGGTAGACATACATACATACGCACTTACAGATGCGCAAATCAATGACTTCTACTTCGGCTTTGAACTTTATTGTATGTTTATCTGTTTGGCCACACCCACTTTATATGCACAAATAGTCTTCGAACAATAACCACTGCGAACAACAACCAACATTCGAACGCGTTTCCATAGCCCGAGGAATAGTCGAAATTGAAAATGATATATGGTGCCGACGGGACTAAACGCCTACTTAATAAATCTTGGCATACTTGCAGGCGTACATAATGCCAACAAACTATACGATTAAGCAGATGAATGTGCACGGCCAAAGGAAATATGAAGTGTTTGTGTGTGGGTGTGCGTATACGAATGCGTTGTCCCTGCAGGAAAAAGCCCGAACTATAAACTAGTCCGCTACCAATTCTCTCCTCAACTCCTCGTGTTCTGCCTTTCTTCCACGTCAGTATTTTTAACAGGGCGGTGTCCTAGAAAATGGCAATCGGCTGGCCGTGCATCAGAATAGACCAGTTGAACTACCCGTTCAATATTGATTTATTCCTCAATTTCTATTTTATCTCCTTCAAAGTCTAAATAAAGACTAATAAACCACATCAATGAATAAGCACTTAATTTAATTGAAACCAACGGATTAATACGAAGGCTCAGACGCACTTAACCTAGCGATTTCATACCTCCATAGAAATGCTTTATGTCATGAAGAGTGAAAATTGTGTTATGTTATCAAAATTAAGTTGCTTGTTAGTCACTTGTAAATATTTATGAAAGAGTTGCAATAAAAAATTAAAAAAAAATAATAATAATCTCCTTCAAAGTAGTCCCCTCACACATAATACACTTGTGCCAGCGTTTTTTCCAATCCTTGAAGCAGTTCTGATATGCACTTTTTGGTATGTACTTGAGTTCTCTCAGTGATTCGGTGTTTATCTCGTCCTTTCATGGGTCTCTTCAGCCTTCAGGAATAGTAAAAAGGCGCAGGGGGCCAAATCGGATGAATACGTTGGCTAAGGCATGAAAACGGCCAAATAATCTCTCACAACTAAAGGTGAGTGAGCAGGCATTTTTTCACTATTCCGGGCGTTTTTTTTTTCTTATTGCTTCAAGCAAACGGTGCATAATTTCAAGGTAATACCCCTTATTTACCGTGCGACCTTGTGGTGTTGGCTCTTCTGGACTCTTCTATTGGGACGATTGGGCCATGATTCGTCACTAGTTATGACCCTTTTAAGCAAATCTCGATCATCGTTGACGTCCTTCAACAACTCCTCTGCAATGCTCATGCGACGTGTCTTTTAGTCAAAATTCAGCAATTTTAGAATGTACTTCGCAGTCAAATGCTTCATGCCCAAAATTTCTGAAAAGATTGCATGGCATAAGCCAACCGATTTGCCGATATCCTTAGCAACTTCTCTAATGTTCTCAGCGCTAACCAAGGTTTTAGGATGTTTATCTGAAAGCATGCTAAAGCAGACTCCTTATTGCAGAAATCTGTGAGAGATAAACTCAATACTCTACACTTTTTTTCTTTTTTTTCTATGATCAAAAACAATGCACACCTTTATAGAACGGTTTTGGAGTACCCCACCTCTTTATTAAGTATTTTGTAGAGTTCGACGACTTCACTATAATCGTCAGTATGATTTACTGCATCTATGGACGAGTCTTAAGCTTTCTTATCTAAAAAACAATCAACTAGTTTGCAGGAAAATTGATAATTTTGCTTCTGATAGTATCATATTTAAGTCAATGACGAACTAGTATGATTTCTTTTATTAAATACCAGTTTCTGAACTAGCTAGTTTAGCTTTTTCCTGCAGGGGCGTTCTTTTTAGGACATCCAAAACAGGATATATTTTTTAAAGGTTTAGCATGATTTAGCAAAGTTTAAGAAAACAAAATACTTTTAGAAAAATTAATTGCATGCATAGACAATTTATAAGTCCTAATTTTCATCGATTTTATTATTAGTATGCGATGTATGTCAGCACTGTCATCCACATACTTATACGAAGTACATCCTTTGCTAGGTGTTTGTTGTCCAATTTGTTGTTTTTCTTGCGCATAAAAACGTAGAGCGTGGACATCTCCATGTATTCGGTGATTTGTTTTGCGCCCAAAATACAGAAAAATTGTACTCGATTTTAATTAAACCCAGTCGACAATATTCTACAAGTCTTTGACTTACATGCCATCACTTTAGTCCAGCAATCTTAAAGATATTAAAAAAATATGAGAAAGAACTTGATGGGAAATAATATGGCAAGGATAAAAAAAATTGACGAATAATTTATTATAGCTTGTTCTACCAGTAAATAGCCAACAAACTCTATCTCCAGTAAATATCGTAATAGCTGATTTTTAATACCTCCAGCTAAAGCTGGAGCTCGACCACATTTAGTGGACAGAAGCGCTGCAACGGAGTTTCCGCTTCTCGACATGTGCAGAAAAGTAGTGTGCGGAACACTAAGTATTCTTGAGGCCGATAGAATATCCATATTACTGTTTCTAGCTGCCTTTAATATCCATAGCCTGTTTAATATCCGTTGCATTCCATTGTGTAGTCCCACATTTCTTGGCCATACCACTTTAGTCGCCTTTACCGATTCCACAATAGCCCAATTTCCATTTGATTGAAATAATTATTATAAAAAAAATAAATGCTAAATATATAAATATATAAATATATAATTTTTATTTATCTACTTCACTAGTAAAATACTCACTTAATGCAGGGAAATATATTACACACTTTGCGTAACGTAACAGTGCTTCTTGAAGAATAAAAATGAGGATGTATGGGTTGAAGTGGAAAAGAAGAAGTATTCAAAATAAACCATAACATCTAGTACAAACTTCTCATTAGGCCACACCAAAAGTTAGAAAATAGAGTTAATTTTTATTTGATTTTTTTTAATACCAATTTTCTAAAATTACCCTCAGTGAGATATTGCCTTGTCGATCTATTGACAATTCCAGGAAAGGAAACAAGTATTTTTACTAATGCAGAGGAAGGAAGAAATATGTTGTATTTTGAAAAGCATATTTGTTTGTTTAATAAGAAAGCGGCGCAAACTATTAAAGCTTGTTGTTGTTGTTGTTGTTGTTGAGGTGGTTGAACATTTCCACTGAAATGCTCCTAATTAGTGTGATGATGTTTTTTTTTGGTTCTTTTTTTGTTTCCAAGTCAGATCCATTTAGTGAGGTCCAAGTATAGCAGCAAATCCTTTATCTCGATGTCTGAGATCTCCTTAATTTGCTGTAGGAAAGGCTTACCGAAGGATCGGAGTCGTGTCCTGGCTAGTCCCGGACATTCACATAAATAATGGAAAAGACTTTCCTTCGCCCCTTCCGCTTGACAGCTTCTACAGATAGGATTGAAGGGTAGATTGAGTCTAGCTGCATGACCCCCTACTTTTCAATGTCCTGTAAGCGTTGCAGTGATACGTGAAATGTTTGGCCGGGAACATCCTAGCAGGTCATTCGTCCTTTGGATTTTGTATGACGGCCATGTGTTTTTTGTTGTAATACATGTAGTTATTTGCTTCCATCTTCTTTCGGCTAAAGCATGATAATGTGAAGCAATGGATGATTTTAATGTGTTCAGTGGGGTGGAGACTGCCACCGCATCTGCTATGTCTAGTGTCGAACCTTTTCTTGCTAGCTCATCCGCTATCTCATTGCCCCGTAGGTTCCTATGACCGGGAACCCGTATCAGAGTAATTTCAAGGTAATGGCTGAGCAGTTTCAGCTCCTCTCTACACTGTAGGACCAGTTTGAATGAAATGTGGTTGTAGCTGCTTGACTGTCTGAGAAGATAGCTACTCTTGCACCAACTTCCTTCTAGAGTTCTAGGGATTTGCATGCTTCTCTGATCGCTAAAAGTTCTGTCTGGAACACGCTGGCATAATCAGGAAGGCGAATTGATTGAGATAGGTTGAGTGGCTCCGAATGGAAACCAGCTCTCACACCACAGTTCATCTTAGAACCATCGGTATAAATTTCGATATCGTGTCTTCCAATCACCTCTCCTTTGCTCCACTCGGCTCTCGGTGGAAAACGTACCGTAAAGCCTTTCTTGAAGTTGAGGTCGGGGACTGTGTAGTCTGATCCGTTTTTGAGCAGCGAGGGTCCCTGTAGGAGGATCTTACTGTGACCATACGACCTTGTTGTCCAGCTTCCTATGTCTCTGAGTCTCACCGCGCTACAAGTACCTATTGTTTTAATGTGTACATCTAATGGCAATAGATGAGTTAGTACATTGAGCGCTTCAGTAGGACTGGTGCTAAGCGCTCCTGTAGTTAAGATACACGCTGTTCTTTGTATCTTGTTCAGCTTAGTTTTGTTGTATTTCCTTTCTGTTGCAGGCCACCAAACTAGTGTCGCATATGTTAGTATTGGTTGGTTAGTTTTGGTTTAATACCCCACTTTTTTCCTAACATTCTCTTACACGTGTAAAGTGCTATATTCGCTTTCTTTACCCTGTACTCTACGTTGGACCTATTAAAGCTTAATCATCGTCAGGTGGCTATAGCTCCGCCATTTGAGCCTATATATTGATTGATTTTCATCTAAAAAGAGGAAGGTATTTACAAAAATTTCCTAGGTTGGTTTCATTTAATCGAATACCTGTGATACGATACTATGATTCATGATATTAGCATTTATGGAGTCTTTTCAATTCCAACGCATATTCGAATAGACAGAGGCAATGCAAAAATGCCCAATCCTGCTTGAATATAATAAGAAGTATACCCAGCTCTTTTTTGCACGGTAGATATGTATGTTCCTTAGAAAAAATTTAAATTAGTGTGCAGTGAAAATTCGATCCTTAAGTACAAAACATAAGAAATCAAACTGAAATTAGAGATAAAAATCAATTTTGTAACTATTCATCGTGCACGTTTATTACGAACTAAGCCAAAAATGCTATCATCAGTAGATGTGTAAGATACTATGTCTGTTATTAGCGACAGTTTTTTGCTGAGCTATTTAAACAAGGTAGCGCAAAATTAATCACCCTTTCGGAAAACTTATAACTTTTCAAACGGCGTCGTACGTCAGTCATATTTTACACTTGTGAACTAGACAACTGCAGTGCAAAATTATTTTATTTGTTCGGTAAAACAAGATTCAACAACAAAATTGGAGGATTAATTTTGCCACACCTTGTACAATACTTGCTATCCATCAACACGTTTCCTAAAGTTTTTATATTCGTGCAAGAACGAAAATTTCGCGTAAAAATGTATTAGTGAACCGTATTGTTTCAAAATCGTTAAAAAACCGTGAAAAAACCTGGCGGCCGCCGTAGCCGAATGGGTTGGTGCGTGATCACCATTCGGAATTCACAGAGAGATCGTTGGATCGAATCTCGGTGAAACCAAAATTAATAAAAACATTTTTCTAATAGCGATCGCCTCTCAGCAGGCAATGGCAAACCTCCGAATGTATTTCTGCCATGAAAAAGCTCCTCATAAAAATATCTGCCGTTCGGAATCGGCTTGCAACTGTAGGTCCCTCCATTTGTGGAACAAGATCAAGACGCACACCACAAATAGAAGGAAGAGCTTGGCCAAACACCTAACAGAAGTGAACGCGCCAATTATTTATTTTCATTTTATTTATTTATAGCAATTCCATGTCAAGTAATCGTAACACTTTGAAAATCGTTGTAATTTTTTCCGCAAATTGGTTGATTATATTATTATTTTTTTATATTATATTTAGGTTTGACTATAATAAGAAGTGAACTGAAACAAATTTTGGCCAAAAAATTGTAATTTTGAGATTTGTTGAATGTTGAAAATTTGTCTACGGAGTCTTTAAAATTCCTTCTTAAATTCTTTTTAAAGACTTTTTAATAAACTTAATTTTTTTTTTATTTCTTCACTATAAGATAAGATTTTCAAAAAAGGTTTTTGGAAGAAAATTTAATTTTTTGTTCAAAATTTTTGGGAAAAATTGTTTTTTGTCATTTGTGAAAACTATCACAAATCAATTCTTTTGGTATTTAGTTTTTTTTTAGCTGAAAAAATGCTAAGAAGTCCATAGCATTCCCATAACTATTTCAATTATATTCGATCAAACAAAACAATCCAGAAAAATTTAGAACAATGTGAAAATACTGAAAGGTCTCGTTTTATGTGGACTATTTTTATGCGATTTAGAAGTTGTGCAGTTTGTATTTCATCCAAAAATTTCTGGGACAATCATCGCAAAGTTTAACTACCGATTACAGAAAAGAAAGAGCTACATAGAACGAGAATGGAGTTTGTGAAAACATATCGCCTTTGCCGCAAATATACAGGTATATTGCAGGGACAGTCTCTGCTGATGATGAAGGTGATTTGGAACCACTTTGCAAACGGTCCAAGCCATTACCAAATAGCGATAATGATTAAAAAATTCAAAACTATATGATTTTTCAATAAAATAAAATGAATTGAGCTTGAATACATTTTTATTTTAAGTTTTTAGCTGAATTTCTCTCAGATATTCACTTTAACTCGTTGATTTGGTTTTATGCAATTTTAGCAAATTGCGAAACGTAAATGTTACGAACAGTCTGGCAGCACGGTCAGGATAGATCCCACTGTGGCTCAAAAGCAACACTGAAATACGTGTCGATCGGTGATTGGTCGATGAAAAAGGAAGAAAACGGGAGAAACATAGGAAATCGAAAGCCGTGTAGGAAAAAAGGCAGTACGCGAACAGACAGCAGGGTAGACAGAGCAACCAAAATTTTTAACTCATTTTTGTACACCTTAATTATATAAAGTTATTTGAATAGCAAAAAATTTTTTCCAACAGTAAAAGTAAAAACAAAGTAAAGTAGAAAGTACAAAAAGTGGCGCTGACGTTTGCTCCAGTTGTTCCACAAATGGAGGGCCTACAGTTTTAAGCGGACTCCGAACGGCAAATGGTTTTTATGAGGGGCTTTTTCATGGCAGAAATAAAATCAGAGGTTTGGCATTGCCTGCCGAGGGACGAACACTATTGGATAAAACTTTTTCATTTTGATTTTTCATCAACGGATATTCGAACCCTTTTACTACTTAATGGTGGTCACGTACCACGTGCGAGTTTGATGACATCTCGAAATCCAATTTGCGAGATTTTTCGGTTTCGAAGAAGATATTTGAAATATATGTATATTTTTTGGTATAAATAAAAAACTAAAATTTTTATAATTATAGGGGTTTTCAATAACAGGTGTTATTGGTGAATGAATTGCGCTATCGAAAGATGATTAACGATTTTTTATGGACGGAATTGGAAGATATTGATATGGACAAAGTTTATTTTCAACAAGACGGCGCTACGTGCCACACAAGCAACGAAACCATAGGTCTTTTCCGGCGGTGTTATCTCTCGAAGAGGTGATCACAATTGGCCACCGAGATCTTGTGATTTAACACCTTGTAACTTTTTGCTTTGGGGCCGTGTGAGAGAGAAGGTCTACGCCAACAGCTCAGGGTCGATTCCAGACCTCAAATATGGAATTCGTGAGGCTGTCGAGAACATAGGGCAGCCACTTTGCAATTCGGTTATGGAAAATTCCATGAAAATAATATTTTCCTATAAGCGTGGTCGTGGTGGTCATGTGCCTGATGTTATTTTCCACTATGAACGGCATACCTTACGGTCAGTCATAATTTAAAGATATACAAGGTGGCGCAAAAGTAACCTTCCGATGTTTTTTGGCTGTAATTTAAAAAAAAAAATGAAAAACTTTGATTCTTCTGGTGGATTATTTTTATTTGGTCTTATCATTTTTTTCACATCAAGTCGAGAATATGATGTCATGTAAATGGCCGCCGCCACAGTTGATTGCCAGTTGAGCCCTTTTTATGGCATTTTCCATCACTTTGGCCAAAACTTCCGGCGATAGCTCCTCACATTCTTGACGGATATTGTCTTTAAGAGCTGCAAGAGTCTGAGGTTTGTTGATATAAACCCACGACTTCAAAAAGCCCCACAAAAAGAAGTCTGGAGCGGTCAAATCAGGTGATCTTGCTGCCCAGTGCAAATCGCCAAAACGGGAGATTAGGCGCCCGAGAAATGCATCCTTCAGCATATCGGCTGCGGCACGTGCAGTGTGTGCCGTTGCACCGTCCTGTTGGAACCACATGTTTTCCAATCCCAATTCATCAAGTTGCGGCAAAAAGAACTCGTTGATCATTGCTCTGTAGCGCTCACCATTCACAGTAACCGTTTGGCCCGCGACGTCTTCGAAGAAAAAAGGTCCGATGACTCCTCCAGCGAAAACAGCACACCATACAGTGACTTTGAGCGGGTGTAATGGCTTTTCGTGGGTTACACGCGGATTTTCAGTGCACCAGAAGCGTAAATTTTGCTTATTTACGTACCCGCTAAGATGGAAACGGGCCTCATCACTCATGATTATTTTTGATGAAAAATCATCTTCCTCTTGGTAGTGATTAAGGATGGCTTGAGCGTATGTTAGACGCGATTGGCGGTAGTAGCTAACAGCTGATGCACCGTCTGGACTTTGTACGGAAACATCTTCAAATCTTGTACCAAAATTCGCTGTAAAGACCGTCGACTGATACCCATTTGTGTGGCACGTCGTGTGGTCGATGTCGGCGGCGCTTCCATGACATCCTCGGCTACAGCAGCAATATTCTCTGCAGAACGGCTACTTCTGGGTCGGCCACGCCTGGCAGCATCTCGTGTTGTGCCAGTCTCTTCGAGGCGAGCGGCTAAACGTCGCAGTGTTTCACCAGTAGGCGTTGGACGGCGAGGAAATCTGCGACGAAATTCACGTTGTGCCAAAGTCACCGACCGATTATTGGTCAAATAAATAGTCAGCAATATTCCGCGTTCTGGAGCAGTGTAGCGAAACTTTATTTATTAACGTGTATTTCGCATTTGTTTACTATACAAACGTCAAAACAGAACTGACATTAGGGGCCAATCGCAAAATTTATAGCATTTTCTGATAGGAGGATTACTTTAGCGCCACCTGTTGTAAAATAAATAAATACAAAACAAAAAAACATATCGTGGTGTGTAACAGCTTAAATTTATGCCAGTTTCATGGGAATCTTTCCATGGAATGGCAAACATGCATTGAGGTATTTGTCTATTAGAAAAAATTTGCTATCATTTGATGGCTCACATTCACAGTAGGCTTCGAAAGCGGCGCCAAACGAATGCCAGCCACGCACAAATGATGATTAGATGTTTGGATTAGTGCTGTTTATTTTAAATCAAATATATCTTAATTGATGTTTTATGAGGCTTGGATATCTGCATTTGTGTTTCGTCCCAAATTTACGCACTTATTTAGCGGCGGCTGCTGCTGCGGTCTACCGCTTACTGATTTAGCAAAATGACATTTTGGGTATTTAATTAAGCGGGCTAAGCCAATAGTTATTGGACGGACATATTAGGCTCTGAATAGCCTACCGGTAGTTTTTCATTGTTTTATTACCAAAATGTGTATTATATACAAGTAAACAACAACAAAGCATTGACCAAATTAACAACATATTTTGTGTACAAAATCAAATAACTCGATTTGAACTGGTTGCGTAGGACAGTAGAATTTAACAATTATATAAGTATATTAAATGATATATTTGAATGTATATCACATACCGTACGTATGTACATATATACACATGCGTGCCGATGGGCTATTGAGTGGCGGGCAATGATTTCATCTGTACAAAACCACAAAAATCATCAGCATGCGGTGAACCTTTCTAAACTGCAGGTATTTCATATAAAAGTCAAAGCTGCACGCATACAATTGGGCATATGAAGGAAATTGGTTGAAGTCAATACCTCCGCTATCTATTATAAACAAAATTAAATTTTTAAAAATATAAAGATTCACTAAATATTTTGCGGCAAAAGATTTTTATTAATCCACACATCCGCCTTTTGCTGCGTAATCACATATTTTTCTGTGGGACCTTCCTATGTTGGTCATCCATTGCTTATCACAGAAGCGCTGCCTATCACCCCAACAAAGGCTGTTAAAACTCTATTAGACCCTCTGCACATAAATATTTATGGCAATTTTTTGGCTAATTGCAACGCAGTCGGACCTAATTTATTTTTACCCTGGAAAGATTTCAGATTTGGTCAATCGAAAATTTTCCGGGAACACATAGGGAGCTAGATTATATTATTTCACAAATGTGTTTTGAAAATAATTTTCCCCCACCAATCCCAGAAATATTTGAATGGAATAACGTAAAGGCTCTTGTCCCATGGTCAGTGGCTAACTTCACTGACAGATCAAGACTCGGTCGGTAGTGGCATACGCTCGGAAGTGATACAGCTAAGTCTATGACTACCTGACTACTGCCGCATTTTTCAAGTCTAGTTAATAGATATAAAGGAGGCCCACGTTTTGAGTCATGGACTAATTTGTTGTAGTACAACCAATCACTACTTACTCTGACAGTCAAGCTGCTATAACATCTCCATAGTGGAATAATACTTTGTCCAAAGTAGCAATTAAATGTACAGCTATTCTTAAATATCTATTTAAGTGGATCCCTGGACACATTTCGAGAAATTGCATCTCGGATAAGCGCAGAAACATGGCTTTCATTACAGTACAGTGGTTGGTAACAACACCGCGCATAGCCTATTGGGGACACATAGCAAACGTAATTGGTTTCCTTCAAATGCTTTTTGTCGCACCTGCAGAAACGAAGAGGAGATCGGGAGTGTTAACTATTTTCTCTGCTAATGCCAGTCTGTTGCCTCGCTGTACTATATACTCTTACTCCTTTGGATGACTAGCAGACCTGGTAAATGGGATGAGATATTAACATAGGACAAAAGTACAGTTAGGGTACACAAATTGAAAATGGAAATAAAAATGTCACGCTACGTGGATGACGCAGTATAATTTTCCGACAATGAAGACAATTTACAACGTCTTTCCTACGGCTTTGAAAAAGCAGCAGAAACTTGTACTCTGAAAATATTCGCATAAAAAAAAAAAAAATCTCTTACAATCTCAATAATAAACTAATAAACAATAATAAACTTCTGTTAATACTGGAATCGGTGGGCTGTAAGGTGATAGCTTACGCCGATGATGTTGTTATTGCTGTCTCTGGTAAATTTGTATCTAAATTAAGAGACCTAATACAAAAAGTGTGGTCTAGGAGTCAACCCAGACAAAACACAACTCATATTGTTCACTAGGAAACACAGAATCCCTCAGCTAAGTCCAATTATGCTCAAAGGAGAAGCTCTTGTGATTTCGGTAGAAACCAAGTACTTGGGACTAAACATAGATTGGAAACTGACTTGGAAATCAAACACCTTAGAAAGAGTCAGGAAAGCGAACCTAGCTTTGTATGCCTGTAAGAGAGCTTTAGGTAAGACCTGGGGAATTAAACCTAAGGTTGCTCATTGGCTCTACATTGCTGTCATCAGACCCATTCTTCTATATGGAAATGTTGTCTGGTGGTGTGCTATGCAGAAAAAAACCTATTATAATTTATTGAATAAGGTGCAGAGATCAGCGGAACTAGCAATATGCGGCGCCATGAAAACCACGCCATCCATGGCTTTGGATATCATACTACATCTGCCACCCCTAGATCTCTTCTGCAAATACTCAGCGGCCTGCGCCGCTTTAAGGCTCAAAACGAGCTCACAATGGAGAACTGTCACACATGGACATTCAACCATTTTAGACTCCTACACGGATTTACCCAGTGACTGTGATTATCACCGTCCCATTCTTTGCTTCGAAAGGAATTTCCTAATGAAAATCCCTTCTAGACTGGAATGGCTTGAAGAAGATCCAACACCCAACACACCCGTTAAGATCTACACGGACGGATCCAAAATGGACACCGGTGTAGGATCAAGGTTATTTTGCGAAGAGCTTTCTATTAGTGAATCCTTTAAATTACCGGATCACTGTAGCGTTTTTCAAGCGGAAATAAACGCTATCCATGAAGCCTTAAAATGGTTAAAGATAAACAGAATATCATCAACGGATATCTGCATTCTATCAGACAGCCAAGCTGCTCTACGAGCCCTGGATGCATTCCAAACAACATCAAGGAGTGTCTTACGTTGTCGCCAATCTCTAAATGAGATGGCCAAACAATATCTTATAATCTTATGCTGGGTCCCAGGCCACAGAGATATACCAGGGAACTGTAGGGCAGACCAACTTGCAAGAGAAGGTACCTGTATGCCAGACATAAGTAATTTTATGGAGATACCTCTCGCAACTTGTAAGCTTCTCATTAAGGACGCACTAATCAATTCTGCAAATCAGAGATGGATTAGCGCTAATACCTGCGAAATTGCTAGGTAAACATGGCCAAGGCTAAATTTACGTCTGTCCAAGAGTATTATAAAACTGAGTAGACTTCAAATCAGGACCTTAGTAGGGGCCCTCACAGGACATTGTCTCATAGGAAATCATGCAAAGAGATTAGGCGTATACACGCATGATTTCTGTCGTAGCTGCAGAAATGAGGAGGAATTGGAAACCGATTTTTAAAATCCTACTTCTTAACGAATATAGATAATCTATACATTTTAGGTATCAACAACCTTTTACGCTTTGTCAAAAAGTCAGGATGGTTTAATATTGAGAGGCAAATGTACCCCAGCCCCCGCGGCTCACAACGGACCCATTTCGTGGTCTGAGTGGCATCGTTGTCTCTATGTGCGATGCGGCTGCCAAACCTACCTACCTACCTACAATCTCAAGACATCTGCTAAGGTGTAAGCCTGCGGTTTAAGGCATACCAATTGGTCCGGCTATGGAGTTCAACTATCTCGATGCCAAAAGAAGTCATCGCGCAAACAAACAAACCAGCTCGCGCAGCAGGATATCTTAGAAATAATTATGGCACGAGCAACACCTCAGCGCCAAAGGCGAAGTCATATGCTATTGAGACGAGAGCGAATATGAAAACAGGTAGTATCAAGAACCGAAATGCACACACCTAAAGCTCCAGCGATACCAACCGTTAAATTTGTGATTGATTTTCATAAATCTGATCAAGTTAATTGCTTAAATATTAGTTTAGGGAAAAATAAAAACGGTTTTCTGGTCTATTTTTAGCCCCTGGACGATGCTGCGACTACTAACATGCCGGTCAACGTCGATTATTTCTGTTCAGCCATTCACTGAGAAAATAATGTATTTCTTTTTCCCAAAAACTAATATATTGTGCGAGATAATTAAAAATACTTGTAATTCTTTAACCCTTTATATTTTGCCCACGTCCCACATTTCTAGGAAGACACTAAATAACAACACACAACCACACAAAAAAAACCACCCAAGTAGATATTTTGCGCAGTAAATATAACTTGACCCCAATAATAAATACGAAGCCATTGCAAGCATCAGCAAATGCCCACATTGAGCCAGTCCCTGATACCTGCAAAGCATCCCCGATATGCTGAGTAAAATACGAGCTATGAAAGTCTCCACAATGCCACCGATTTATTTTCTTAATACTTTCGCCCAGCAACACTTGACGATTTTATGATAATTTTGACCTGCAGCAGTCACAAAATTGTTGCCAACAAAAATAAAAAAGGAAACTTAAACAAAGGAGGAGCAAACAATGTGGTAAAAGATGCTAAAAAGAATCTGGAAGTTATAAGAATTAAGAAAAATAAAAGTCAGAGAAATATACTTATAAGTATAATAAAATATAGGTATATATTTATAAAGATATGTAACAATATGTATGCATGTGTGTGTTTGTATGGGCATTTATATTAAATATACATATACTTAAATGCACATTAAGGTGGCCCCAAGAACCTGTGTGGGAATGTTTTTTACAGTGCCCATCCGGTGGAAAAAATAAACAAAATTGTGAAAGTTTCCCTGTCGAACCTTCTTCTAAAACTTGGAAAAAAGATGTTCGGTTGGTGCTCGGTATTATTACAGGGTACAATACATGGGGTCAATATATGAACTCTATTTGAATCATTGAGGAACCGATTTGCCTGTCGTACTTAAAGGAGGCGGATAGCACTGAGCATTTTCTCTGCGTGTCTCCTGCATTTGCTAGAGCAGGGCTGCTAATTTTAGGTTCCGATTTCATGAGAACGAGTAAAATTCGTTCTCTCAAACTGGAGGATATTTCCAGATTTACCAAAGATTCTGGAAAATTCTCACAGACCTAGCTACCTCTATGTCTCTATTCTATCCCATATTTTTCCTTCGATTTCTTCTCTCGTTGACTATCTACCCTCTCACTTTTCAGAGCTTTAAATACAATGGGCTTTTTATGCTGAGTGTTTTAATAGTTATCAAATCTCTCACTGCTTCTGGGCTCGATTTTTCCAATTTCAATTCCATTTCGATCCCCGGCATGGCATCCCTTGGTGACACTCAACCACTTTAGATTTAAAACAACGGTATTTTTCAAAATTATACATTTCTTTAATAAAAAAAATTTAATGTATTGATTTATTGTAGAAATATATTTATAGGCAGCATCGTGTTGTACCTTTACTAAGATGCACTTAACTCAGAAACTACATAACTGTGGTAAAAAAGTAGGTTTCACCAAAGCATAAAGCAAACCAATTTGCCTCAAGATAGTGTGAGAGTACAGCATTTTTTTTGTTGCAATACCGGAGCAAAAATGACGCAATTTTGAACAAAATTCAATTCCTGCTTAAAAACTTCCGCTGGGACATATAACTTTTTCAATGTCTCTCTCTGTTTCCATATTGAAGTGAAAAGCAAAAATAATAAAAAAAAATTTAAGCATATTTTTTAAAATAATTTTTGAATATTTTCCAAACACGGAAGCAATTTGTGAGCCTATTTAGCCACACAGCAAGCACATACAAGGTGGCACAAATTAAATGGTACCAAATAACAACAAGGTTAGGTTAGGTTAGGTAGTGATGGTTGCCCAGAGAGTAGGCCCCACTTGGACGAAAAAGTTTGGTTTATCCTTTGTGATACCATTGCAAGAGGGTGAAGGAAAAAAGGGGAGAAAGGGAGAAAGGGAAGGGATGGGGAGTGGTGAGTGTTTGCGGACTGCGAACGGTGACTAGTCTGCGGTTGTGTTAACCTCTTTATGCTGCTGATGAAGTTCATCAGATTTTTGTTATCAACACCTGCTATATCAGCAGGGGCAGAAAATAAGTGAGAACCAAGATGCTTGAATCTTAGTCCCGCGAAGGTTGGGCAGCTAAGGAGCAGGTGCTGAGATGATTCCACCCCATCCTCCATACAGCTGACGCAAAAAGGACTCGAAGTAATTCCGAGTCTCACGGCATGTATACCTCGCGGACAGTGCCCCGTGAGGATGCCCACGAAATTTGAGAGATGACATTTTGTCATCTCCAGGATATCCCTCGAACGCCTCCTATCCAAACGTGGCCAGAAGGACTTCGCGACCCTACACGTTCGTGTACTTGCCCAGCGCTCGCTGAGTTGGTGCAGAGACCATCCTTCCAGGAGTAGAGCGCAGGTTGTCAAGGGGATCCCGATCCTCTCCTTTCGCGGGCACTTTACCTCACAGGTCCCTTGTCTGGCCAGCTCGTCGACTTCGCAGTTTCCTGCAATGTCACTGTGACGAGGTAC
Source organism: Anastrepha obliqua (assembly GCF_027943255.1). Classification (NCBI taxonomy): domain Eukaryota; kingdom Metazoa; phylum Arthropoda; class Insecta; order Diptera; family Tephritidae; genus Anastrepha; species Anastrepha obliqua. The sequence continues at coordinate 82,016,020 of NC_072895.1, read as the reverse complement.
CCAAATTATCTTTTTGTCGAAGAATTCTGATGCAATCGAGAGTGAGACCAGGCATTCCCTGATCAGCTTCGAATGCACCATAATGGAGCCTAGGGCCCTAATAGCCGCTTGGCTATCGGAGTAAATATTTACCTTCTTAACAGTTATTACGCTAGTAAGTAGCCAGTCAGTTGCTTCTTTAATTGCGGCCATCTCTGCTTGGAACACACTGCAGTGATCCGGTAGCCTGAATTTGAGTTTGATGGGGAGCTCTTTGCAGAATACTCCTCCTCCAACTCTACTGTCCAGCTTCGAGCCATCCGTGAACAGGTTAACGAGACCCTGTCCCCAGGTGTTGCCCCCGGTCCACTCCTCCCTTGGTGGAATATGGGTGGAGAAAGTTCCGCTTGGACTTAGCGAAGGCACACACTGGTCCGTCGACGAGGGGAGGAACTCAAAGTTTCTGAGGATGCTTGAGTGCCCATATGTGAGGTTGAGCTTATAGCCCAAGCCCCTCAGTCTGATTGCAGTACGAGTAGCGGCAATTCTGCCTGCGATGTCTGTAGGTACCACATTTAACATTACATTAAGCGCCAGAGTAGGAGTAGTTCGAAGCGCCCCACTGATTCCAATGAGTGCAGACCTCTGGACTCTCTCTAGCTTTTTAACTGATGTCGTCCTTTCCAGTGAGTTCCACCAGACAATGACTCCATATAACAAGATTGGCTTTATTTTGGTATTATAGAGCCATAATACAACTCTAGGCGAGAGGCCCCATCCTTTGCCAATTGCGCCCTTGCACAAGGCGATTGTTGCCTTCCTTACTCTCTCCTCAATGTTGGGCTTCCACGTTAGCTTACTGTCAAGGATTAGACCTAGGTACTTCACCTTGTCAGAAAGCACCAAGAAGCATCAAAAAAATATATTTTAAATGATAAAAAATTTTATATTGACCTTCGCGCGCTCCATTGCTTGTATGTTTGTATACTGCGGTTGTCTAGTTCAAATCATAAATCTTCTGATGCCACCGCCAGGTTATAAGCTAATTAATAAATAAATCGGGGTGACATATGCAGCATAAAATTCAATTACCACTTATGCTCCAAAAAGTACAGTTCCTGTAATGATTTATTAATAGCATCCCGCCAAAGTGCGAGATGATAAACAGAAAGGAACCTCACATCACCAGAATAATATTTTAGCAGGCGTTGATGCGCTGGACTAAATAGTATCAACGCACGCATGTAAAGGGTTTTTCAATAAGGGCGGGTAGATGTTGAAATCGTCAATCGTGGCGTTTGCTGTGTGGCACGTAGCGCCGTCCTGCTGGAACCACATGTCGTCTATGTCCATATGGTTCAATATGGGCCATAAGAAATTGGTTATCAACGTCGTTTTCAAAAAAGTACGGACCAAAACGGTAACTTTTTGAGGATGCATTATCACCTGGTGAGCCTCGTGTGGATTGGTGTCGTCCCATATACGGCAATTTTGTTTGTTAACACAGCCATTGTGCACGGCGGGGAATAGACTGCCTCGGGTTCTGTTGTACACTTTCAGGGACCGCGGCAATGTTCTCGGCTGATCTTGCGTTCCTTGAACGTACGGGTGTTGGCTGATTATTTACTGACCCGGTTGTCTCAAATTTGGCCACCAAACGTTGAAGAGTCGACTTTGAAGGGCCACCACGTCTACCGAAAAATGCGCGCAACGTTTGCGTTAATGAACACTCATTTTGATAATAAAGTTTTATCATTTGAACGTGCTGTTCAATCGTGTAACTAGCCATGATGATTTAGCATAAACAACTGAATAATAAACAAAAGATTTGACAGATGTCACCAAAACAAAATGGCTGCCACAGGGCGCCAAAATCGACCCGCGCCAATTGAAAAACCCTTTATATGACAAACAAGACGCTTGTTGGGCTATGGGCTAAGTTAAATTCTATTTGAAGAATGCACAAATATCGTATGTAGACTTTTGGATACTCTATATGGCAACAGTAAACTTTAAAAGGCCGTCAACACACTGTAAAAAATATCAACTTTTTTGATACATATTTTCAAAAATTTAAGTTTAATGGTTAAACAGAAATAAAATAAATAATAACCGCCCATTATATATCGGTAATACAACATTTTTAAAGAAAGCCTTCTGGCATATAGCACTTCACTCTGAAATTTGTATTTTGCATTTTTAGATTTTTGAGGCATTTTGGGCAAATGTTTTTAACAATTTTTGAATAAAGTATATAGAAAAATGTTCAATCTGTCATTTGGCATATAAATATTTTTTCGCTCGCAGCTTTAAAAGCTGTGCTAATTTTGAAAACTAAGCTTGTTGCCATATGGCAACAAATTTCTCGTAAGGTGTTAACTTGCATTAGATTGCAGAAGAAGTTTATTTGCGATTGAAACCAATACAAAACATTTGTTGCCATATGGCAACATTTAAAAAAAAGCACTTAACAAAAAAAATAAAAAAAAAAATTATTTGTATTGTTATTGGTCCTAAAATAAATAGATACTCAGACAAAAATTTGGATTTTTTGGATGGCGCAATAAAAAGATGTAGCGAAAGGGTTAAGCCATGCAGGTGACGGAGGTATGAGGTGGATATGGTATGAATGGGTATGGATGTTGAGAATTGCTGGAAAAAAGCAAGCAATTTGAATGACAAACATTTTTATATTTTTATTATTAATAAAATCAACAAAACGAACATTTTTGTTGAGATCAAACAGAATTTTTCAGTAAAGTTTTCGTAAAAATTATTCGTTTAAGATTGAAAAAATTCTTTAAAAAACTTTATACAGATTGAGAAACAAAAACATACAATTTTTAAAACTCTTTTTTTTCTTACTGTCTATATATAGGTGAGCTTTATTAAGCTTTCGACAATGCCTGCATATCCCTCATAGGATTTATGTTAATACAGTGTTTGATTGAAATGTAATGAGCCACGTCTGCTAAGCGATCAACCGAATCGGCTGGTGGGGGAAAATTATCGTTGGACCTTCCCCTTCCACTAGCAACCGGTCCCAGTTCGCTGGCAACAGCGGTGCAGTCAACATCGCTCCGCGCGTGAAAGCTGTGTTAGGATTTTTCAGTGGCGAAAATGCAACGATCGTTGGAGCAATGTTACTCGATCAAATTCTGCGTAAAGCTAAACAAAACGAGTACCGAAACCATTGGGCTACTCAAGGAGGCTTACAGGGACCAATCTCTGTCCAGTGCCCAGGTAAAACGGCACACGAGCCAGTCGCCACGACCCAAGAAGGCGCGCATGTCGAAATCCAAGGTCAAAACCATGCTGATCATCTTTTTCGACTCTCGAGGCATCGTCCACAAGGAGTTTGTACCTACCTCCCGGAAGCACTGTAAACGCGGCATTTTACAAAGAAGTGCTCCTTCGGATAAAAAACCGCGTCGTCCGGGTTCGGCCCGACCTCATCAACAAATGGACCCTTCATCACGACAATGCGCCGGCGCACACCGCCTTCCTCTGCACCTCTGCATTGGCCAAGATGGGGGTTCCGGTGCTTCCCCACCCTCCCTACAGCCCAGACCTGTTCCCTCCGGACTTCTTCTTGTTCCCGCGCTTGAAAAGAAAGCTGTAAATCGAAAATAACTAAAATTTTTAATGAAAACATTCGGCACGAAATTGCAGAGACTGATCCACAAATATGCCCAAATGTCCGCAAAAATTTCCCCATTTGAAATGTATAATTTTTCATTCAGAAATTGCAGACTTCGCTGTATATTTAAACCATTGAATTCTATAATGAGATAATTGTAAAACTATGTTTTTAGATAAATATGCTGAAAGGATCTTAAGCTCTTCTGTCATAGTAAATTGGAACTTTGAACCCGTTTTTCTCCAGAATTGAAATTGACTTAAAAAAGAAATTCGAGCTTCAAAGGTCTTGCAATTTTCATACCACCCTAAGACGTGGCATACAGCCCATTTTCAACATCGTGAAAAATTATGTGTAATTTTTTAATAAGAAGCCACAACGAAAACAAAGGCAACAATGGAGTAAAGAAAACCTGAATATGGCAAGAAATTGTCGCATTAAAAATGCGCAACACCACAGCCCAACCACGACAAAAGTAATGATGAAAAATTTGCTTAAAATACATAAAATATATGTATATATGCATAAACTTATACATACTTACACATGCACACTGTGCCAACAATGTACGCAAATGGTTTCGGCTGCACGCAAAAATATTTTTCATAATCAATGCTGGCCAACGGCCTAGCAAAGTACTCCAGGTCTATGCTTTCACGTAAAAGTATGTTAGTGCTTATGTGTGTGTACATGAATGTACATATTTGTATACAGTAATCCCTACTCGTAAAATTTTTAAAAACAGTATAGTTAAGAGCGACTGATGTATGGCTTCACTTTTTTTGTATGCTAAAGTTGATTACGCACAATTTATCACGATTAATCGCGAATTGTGGTGACCGAAACGCAACGTTGGCCGCAAAAGTGTACAGCCAATATCATTGTTGAAGGAGAGGGCTTACCAAGCATGGGCGTCCGTATAAAGTTGTTTTATTTTGAAATTGTAAGACCGTAAAGAAATAATGCCTAAGGGTTTTTCCCCTTGATATCGTTGAAAAATTTTATTTAAAGATGCTATTTCATTCAATACCTAGAGCCAAAGATGGATGCGAGTAAGATGCTGTTAATAAGAATATTGACTTCCTTACACGAGAAGAGCCTGACAATTTTAGAGTGAAGTTTCAATTTTAAATTATCGAAATGGAATGGCTAAACTGGAGTTACAAAACAAAACAAAAGCATTGAGTTTGTAGAGCTTGTAAATTATGAGAAGTTGAACAGCAGTCCATCATTTTCGGTGAGAGAAAAAAAGCAGCTCGGTTGTCTGCTAGAAGTATTGGAAAGATTTCGGGAGGCAGGTCAAACGCACCACTCTTGAGCCATTCACAGTGGGTCTTTCATGGACTAAGATCTTTTCCGTATCGTGCAAGAGAACTTGTAAATTGTCGGGTTGATACAAAAAAGCCGGTAATATTGCTATTTATTGCTATTATTTGAAAAAGTAAATACATTAAAAATTTATATTTTAACTACTACTAGACTATCCTCTCCGCAGATGACATTGAACGAAAAAGCAGCCACACTTAGTCAGTGGCAAAATATACTCATTTTGAAAAAGGCATAGTTCTCATCCCGCGAGCTTTCCACCAATTCCACATCAACAAGCAGATGACCGGTGCTGCTGGCTCACAGCGCACTAAGCGAGGTCTACATGTTTAAGTGCTTGGACTGCATTTTAACAAAAATCGGAGAAGTCAATGAAGGCGAACAGCATTGGGTAAGCTCAGATTGGTTAAAATGGAAAACACTAACCAGCTTGCCAAGCGACAGAAGGATGCTCTGCCATCTAAAAGGCAAAATCTATTAAATGCCTGTGCATCTCTCCCTGTTATATGAAGTCGGGTGCTGGCCTCTAAAAAAGCCTTAAGAAAGAAAACTTCAAACAGCAAAAAGGAAGATGATGATATAATATGGTCACACTGTTAGAAAAAGTATTAAATTGATACCGATAAACCGCCTTCGCTGGTGTGATAATGCCCAGAGGAAGCCTGAATCTGTATATGACAAAAAACTTCTCTACATCGTTACGGCTTCGAGGATGCTATGGCGATTCCAGCACACATGGATGAAGCAGAGCAAAAGCGACATGAAACTTGCGAACTTAAACACCGAGATGAGAGAAAAGGAGAACTGACCCCAAATAAATCGGGGAACAAAAGCACATAAGAAAAAGGAAAATTAAAACTGCTAGCGCTAACAGCTGAAGCTATTCGAATGATAATGCACGGACATTGTGTGAAGTTCTACTAAATTTTCGTAAAAACTTTTAAAACAAATCCTTAAGCTACCATATCAGCTGTATATTACTATGATCAGGGTTGGGCCTTCTGCACTTTCGCAAATTTTTTAATGGTGGTTGAAATAAGAGTTTCATTACGACTAAGTTTTCTATTTTTCAATATTTTAGCTATCCGTTTATTGCATTAATTATTTAGTACACTATGCCCAACTCTTATTATGATCATCTGTCTTATGTGTTCAAGTAAATTTTCCATATTGAAAAATATTTCCTTGTTGCAAAATGCGGCAAAAATCAAATTTTCTTGTTATCAAGAAAAATTTCGTTGATATGTGAAACTATAGATCTTATATGGTAAAAGTCTTCAATTACATTCCTTAAACGACTTTAAAATTTCAATGGTGAAAGTGCAAGCAGAGGTATCCGTTGCGTATACTTTACTTCACAGTAGGGAAAGTCAATTTAGTTTTCACCTTTTTAAAAATAGCAATAAAAACGATGTTAATGTATGTTTTGCTACTGCGGTCGCAGGAGGAGCTAAAGTCACTAGATTTGTGCACAGGGGGACGGCTTGATCTGGTGTACTTTTGTCTCTCCTTTGGCTAGTTGCTATTGGTGAAGTTCTGACTAAGTTATAAAAGGGTGGGGTTAAGGTAGCACCATACGCCGATTACTCAGAGTCAATTCTGATAAAACGGCGCTAATGACATTTACCAGAAAATATAAACCTCCACACTTTGGACTTTCTATATTAGATCAAATAACTATGTTCTCTCGCTTTCAACGGAAGCTAAGTGTGATACTTGACTCCAAACTCCATTGGAAGCTCCACATTGAAAATCGGGTGGAAAGGCTGCATAGTTTTCTATTCGCGAAAATCTGTGTTCGGTTAATAATGAGGAGTCAACCCACAAGTCGCTCTTTGGATTTACAACTTAGTGGTTTTGCCAATATTAAAGTAAGTGCACCTGGTTTGGTGGGTTACTGGCTGTTCCTTTCTTCGACAACCTGGGGCAGTGCCTATACCTATGCTTTGCTATGTACGAGGGGTGCCTTTTATATGTCGGGATTAGAGAACAAATTTTAATCATCGAAAATCACTTTATTGCTTTTAAAGATATTCTCCATGAAGATCTATACACTTTTGCATGCGTTTGAACCAATTGTCGAAGCACTTTTGCCACTCTGAATGAGGTACCTCCAAAACATGCATTCTGAATGCCGCAACCGCTTCTTCAGGTGTCGAAAAACGTTGACCTCTCAGTTTGTTTTTGGCGTACGGGAATAAAAAGAAGTCATTCGGTGCCAAGTCAGGACTATACGGCGGATGACCCATTAATTCGATGTTTTGGGTGCTCAAAAATGCTGTTGTTGAGCCGATGTGTGAGAGCTCGCATTGTCCTGGTGAAGAGTGATCCGTCTTTGGCGATTGGTTTTCCTGATTTCTTGGAAGACAACTGGCAAACAAATGGTTGTGTACCACTCAGAATTTACTGTTTTGCGTTGTTCTAGTGGTACGGTTGCGACATGTCCAGTTTTTCCGAAAAAACAGGCGACCATTTGCTTGGAAGTGCTTCGTGCGCGAACAACTTTTGTTGGATTTGGCTCATCTTGAAACACCCATACATTCGACTGCTATTTACTTTCGGGCTCATACGCGTAAATCCATGATTCATCACCTGTCACGATGTCATAGACGTGTTTCGAAGCCCCGCGATCGTATTTTTTGAGCATTTCCTTCGAAATGATTGACAAATTGTGTGGGATCCAACGCGAACAAATTTTTTTGACAGTTTATGTAATATTGAATGTATGCTGGTCCCACTAATGCCTAAGATTGTCTCAATCTCACGATAGGTCACATGACGATTTTGCAATATCAGTTCGCGCACAGCATCAATGGTTTTCGGAACAACAACTGATTTTGGACGACCTTTACGAAATTCGTCTTGGAGTGAACTACGACCACGATTGAATTCGCCATACCATCGATAAACACTGGTCCCTGATGGAACTTCATCGCCAAAAAATGAATTAAGTTCATCCATGCAATGTTGCTGAGTTAATCCACGTCGAAAATTGTAAAAAATAATCGCACGAAAATGTTCACGATTTAATTCCATTTTTGAAACAAGATGAATCTTTTAAGTTACTGTAAACAACACAAATAGCGCTGGTATTTCAAAACGTTCTGAGTACGTAAAAGCCAAAAATGTAAACCTTTTCAATTTTTATTACCCCGGGATTTTTTGGATGTTGTTATAATTTATAATCCCGGGGTGCTGCAATTAAATCTGGGAGTTACAAGTTCTTTAATAATAACTTCAATAACTTGACTCGGCATCAACATCATCGGTAACCCCAAAATGGCATCAATATTGTTTGAAGAACTAAAAAACAAATATTAAATTATTATGAAGGCTTGGATTACAACCAAACGGTGCCTAAATTTGTCTGAAACTTTTTCTCTTTACATATGCACCTTTCCTCGTCAGAAGATGCGGGTGCAAGCAGATTATTTAGCCAAGCTGTATGTTGCAGTTCTGAGTATATAACGCGGAACTAGAACAGCTTGGTTATTGCCTTCAAGTTACTCTGATATTGCTTCCCGGTCATAGGAACATTCGGGGAGGAGATAGCAGATGAGCAAGCAAGAAAAGGTTCGGCACTAGAGAGACAATAAAAACTTGCATTGCTTCACATTACTATGCTTCAGTTGAAAGAAGGTTGAAGCAGTTAACTACATGCGCCACAACAAGAAAAACATGGCCGTCGTACAGCATCCAGAGGACGAATTACCTGTTCGAACACTCTCGTCCAAGCATCTCACGCATCACTGCAAACCTTAAAGGTCATTGGAAGGTAGGGTATCATGCAGCCAGACTTAACCTTTCTTTCAGTCCCATCTGCAGAAGCTGTCAGCTGTAGGGAGCGAAAGAAAGTCTTTTCCACTACTTATGAGAATATCCAGGTCCAGCTAGAGCAAGACTTTGCTCTTTCGGTAAGTCTTTCTTCAGCAAGTTAATGAAATCTAAGACAGAGATAAAAAGTTGGGTCCTATACTTTGCTCTCACGAAATGGATCTGACTCAAGAACCAAAGAAAAATAATAATAAACAAAAATATCGCACAGGAACTTTGGTAGTAAAACCGCTAGCCGCTAATTAGGAGCATTTGCGTAGAAATACTCAACCACTTCAACAACAACAACAACAACATATAATGCAGTATTAAGCAAATAAAGCTCTTTAAAATGCATTGGAGCTGTTTTAGGCAGCTGCAAATAAAAAACTTCAAGTGAAAAAGAAACTAATATGACTCTGAAAGTCGAAGCTTTAAACGCCAAAGCTATTTGAAAGTCAAACCAGATATAATTCCATCGAAATACGTTCACTCATTCTATTCGGTAAATGGAGGTTGCGCAAATAAAGAAAATTGAGTTCAAAAATGCAATATCCAGCAACACCATAATCGCCCTCTGCTAGATATATTCAATACACTAAGCCTTCAAGCCTGAGGTATTTAGGCGTTGAGCATAGGCTGATTTGTCTGATGTAGGTACCTCAACAAAACTTAGACGGCATCTCAAAATATGGGTAATTCTATTAAAATTGGTGGCTTCCCCCAGGTCGCTCGACGTAAAGCTATATTATGGCCATAGTAGGGACTGGGGATATGATGAAATGTTTTATGTATTATATTATGTTCTTAAAGCTAAAATTTTAAACTTTATGATCCCTAAAAAAACGTCGGTTTTGAAATTAAAAACAGAATCGCATTCGCTTTGCTGAAAAGCTCTGCCTCAGCAAAATCTATAGGCAAATGAGAATGAAATTATTCTTTGTTTTACTGTACATGCATGTCGATTAAAATTTAAATATGCTTTGCCAAATTCATCAAAAAAAAAAAAATAAATAAATGATTCTGCAATCTATGCCAACTACCGCGGAATTTGTCTTTCAAATATTGCGTTAGAGATTCTTTCGAGTGTATTGTGCGAAAAACTGTTGGCCAACATCAACTAACTGATTGAATCTTATTATTATCAGTGTAGCTGTAGACTTGGGAAATCTATAATCGAGCAGATATTCACAATACGCCAAGGTTTGCAAAATACCCATATTTTCGTAGATTTGAAAGACGCGAAAAGAAGTTGTCTATATGCCGCGATATCCGAATTTGGTGTCCCGACAAAACTAATACAGCAGTGCGAAATGACGTTGTTCAATACCAGCAGCGTCATTAAAATTTAGAAAGACCTCTCCGAGCCGTTTGATACCAAACGAGGATTCAACCAGGATGCGAATGTCGCCGTTAGTTCTGCCTTTTCTAAGCTGTATAAAGTAGCAAAGCGAATAGGTGGTGTAATTGTCTGATGGTGAACGAGATTAATTAAAAAAAAGAAATATCCCCATTTGAAATACTCTCACAACGCCCATGACATGTAATACTTATACATTAAAAATAGTATGTCTGTTACGCCTGCTGACCCAATCTGCTTTTGCTTGCTTTTCATTGCAGACCGCTGCGAGATTGCCAAACTGATGAATGCAGCTTCTTGAATAATGTGCGGTCACCTTCTTTGGCGACAAGAAAATGACCAACAGCTGGTTTCTGTAACCGTTCGTTGACGAACGGTGAGAAATGGGAATTAAAGGCCATCTTTGATTGAGCGAATGTCATTAGCGCTATTAATGCACGAGTGAAAATACCAACGTGCCTAATTAATTTTGCCGAAATAAAGATCAGAAATCGATTGATTACTCCATTTTTCTTTATTACTATAATATTTTTTTATTATGAATACATTTATACTTTTTATTACGAATACTATATTATATGAAAGGAGACATTTTATTTTTCTGTGGCTCATTAGGAAAGTACCAACTATGATGCATATTTTTGTTTTGAGCGAGTGAGCCGATATTGCTTTTATATATTTAATTTTATTAACAAACAATGACCAATTTTCAAAATTATGTAGCAATAAAACCCATTTAATACCGACTCATCCATTTTAAAATTCTTAACGATTGCCCCCAGATTTTTAAATAGCCAAGAAATTTTAACCTCGCTTTCCACTTTTTAAAACGGCTTGTCCAAATGAATTTACTCCATATGCTAGGTTAGGTTAGGTTGAAGCGGTTGTCCTATGGGGCACACTCAGGCTCATAGCCCATTTTGATGCCGCGTGGGAAGCTTGTCCCTATCTCTCGCAAAACCAGTGCGTGCTTTACAGAAAATATCTCCGATTTCTGCAGAACTAAGATCTTCCAATTCATCAAAAAATTGTCTACCTAGAATAGTACACCTACGTGTGAATGGAGCAGGACAATGACAGAGTAGGCGCGAGATTCTCGTGTGGAGTTGCCTGATCTCCCTTCTGGTGCGTTCCAGGTGGTGGATAGAGAAGCCTTGGCATCATAATAGTTGCCTTCCCAGCTGGGTTAGGTTCCAACACTCGTGTGATGACTCAAAGTTGGCACAGAATCAGGGTGCCATTCGCGAACCACACTGGCTAGGGAGGAGTCCCGAACTAAAACCAACCTTGGTAATGGACAACAATGCATTAATTACTCCAGGTGGAACCCACACAAGTAGCAATCCACTCGCTTCGGCGGCAGGGGCATGGATTCTGGAGGCCCCAACCATTACCCAAGCTCTTCCTTTTAAGCACGCATTCTGCGATTCGGGTACATGATCCTTTTGTAACAAGCCCCAATTATACGCTCGCACGTCAAGAGTCCTCTCAAAGATCATGAGAACAAAGTGAGACCAACTTATTGTTCGGAAATATGATACCTGGGACAGTCATGTTCTCGGGCGTTCGGACTAAATACTACCTTTATCGACATAAGGAGGTAATTGAAGGGAATGGAACCTTTGAAGACTAACAAAAATCAGGCATAACTAGTTTTTTATCGCATGTGCACATCTGGATTAGGACTTTTGTAAAACATTATCACCGAAGATTTGAAGCTTTCTAAGAATACTCGCAAGCATTATTTGACAAAATTAAACCAGAATTTTATTATGATACCAAATTTGAGTAAAATCAAGGATAAAAAAGTTAATATAAAATTTAAAATTAATAAATAAAAATTGAAAATAAATAAAAATGAAAACAACATCGGTTTATTTCCTCAAACCCTAATTAGTTCTGGCTTAAGGGGGTAGCTCCTCCAGCACTTTCAAATTCTCCTTTTTTTTAAATTCATTTGCAGTCCAAGGAATACCTTTTTAATGTTTTAAGCTCAATAGAAAGTCTAAAAAATCGCTATAAAGTCAGTGAAGTGATGAGCGTCGAACGATAGATGAGTAGGAACTAAAACTTTAATCGCGTTTTTTCTCGAAATACGTTTTTTTCTGTGCTATCGATTATAACTCAAAAACTAATCAAGATATCAACTTAAAATTTTACAGGGCTATTCTTTAACATATTGGCCTTTGCATGCACCTCAAAATTTTATATTAATTATAACTAAAAATATTGTTTGGGTTGATTTGTTTATAAAAAAGTGTAATTTTTTTCTTTTTCACTTAAAATGTTCATTTTTTTTGGCGTTAAAAAGTCGGTAAGCTAAGCGAAATACCTTATTTTAATTAAAAATGTTTCTCTGGCTGATTTCAGTTGATTACAAGAGGCTGTGCATTCCACGTCGCAAATTAAAGGGGCTACATTTAAGCAGCCGCTATCGTTGCCTTGAGGAGCTGTCCAAGTAACATCCAAAGTAGAGCAATGCCATATGGGCGTAAGGAGGCATTCATGACTTTCCATTGACACTTCAGTTCCAGTATCAAATATGAACATATCGTATCGTTAAACCATGTATTTCTATTTTATAACAATATTATCTGGTGAAATCTCGGTGTCACTACCACATGAAATAATTACTTTGCCATTAAAATTACTAAAAATATAAATATCCCCCGTTGCAAAATTAGTTCAATCATTGTAACGACGATACAGATAAGTTCACTAAGTAAAAATGAAAAGCCTCAAAGATGCATTCACGCGAACCAGAAAATGACAAATTGCAAGAGACTTGCATCCTAGCAACAACCACGTTTGCTTCTCTTCTTCATTTTTGTTTTTAAAGTCAAGTGTGAAAATGTGGCCCAGCAAATGCAACAAAATGAAAGATGAATCTCTTTAAATACGTTAGTTCTCTAATAGGATGAGTGGGGTTGTATGTAGTGTAGTGCAAGCGAGTGAGGCAAAAACTGTTGCAGCTACTCATACGCCTCAGTGACTTAATTTTTGAGAGAGTTTCGGCGGAGCGCATTTGATAGCTGTTGTGTAAGTGTGTTTGTCATTGTTATTGTTGCGTGCCAAACATTCGCTCACGTGCTGATATTGTCAGCTTTAAATATGCACACACACACATACACACATGTACGAATAAGTGCATACATAGGTACAAGTGAGAGACACCTACAGTGGCACGCGCATTCGCATTTCGCAGCCAAATGTAGAAGCGCTAACTATAGAAAATTTCAGTTTGGACTGGTTGTTAATATTTGGAATCAAACAAAAGAATGGGCAGTGAGAAATAAAGGCAAATGCCCTATAAATAGCGCAGTTCTGCCCATTTTTTGTAAAATTTTTCTTCATTGCATTTCTTTTTTCGTACTGCCAAAAGCTGTGATGCATCGGCGCCCCGTGTAAGGTTACGCTCAAGAAGGCAGCCTGTGTACTGGTGGACATCAGAATATTCGTAGAGCTCAGACAAGCCTGTTTCCGCAATAGAAGAAGATACACCAGAACCAGGCGAAACAGAGAGGCAAAACAGGAAGCCGACGATTTCTGGCAATCCCGAAAAGCGCTGAAGCAAGTAATTATTGGTAGAAAGAAAGGAAAATGGGAAGAACTTCGGAGGGATCTAAGCGGTAACCTTTGGGGGCTGGGGTATAAGATCGTAACGGGGAGGCTACGAGCAAATTCTAGAGGCCCACATCTATACCGCGATGCTATCTGCAACATCGTAGACAAATTGTTTCCCACACACCCTTTGCTACGAGGGGACTGGGACTCTCAAAATGATTAGATGCCTCCGCTCTTCACTGAAAAAGAGCTTAAACTACGGTAAGAAGTCGCAAAAGGAACAGAGCTCCTGGCCCAGACGGCATCCCAGCTGAAGTTCCCGTTTCGGCAGTTTTTAGAAAGATAAAACACAAAATATTTTTTAACAAAGCCGAAATCCTCTCAATGTAAGCTTTAAATAGAGGGGTGAACTTTTAAACTTCTGTTTTTGTTTTGTATAGTGACCGACCCGATTTATTTTACACTTTCATTGACTTTTTTTGATATTTAAGACTTGCAGTTCAAAGCATTCATTAAATTCAATTAATTCGTTTACCGACACAGCAACACAAAATACCCAGGTATCTCAATACATTTACAATAACTCGTATCCAGCACCTCCGGAAACCATAAGTCATGACCTCGTACCTTCACACGTCGCGTCGGTAGGTAGCGAAGTTTTTTACAAAACTTGAAGACCAAATTTAATGATTTAAAATTAATAATCCCAGTACCTATACTCTATAGGTGTGGTATCCTACTGAATCAATGTTCAGTGAGGTATTTTCGTGTATTGGGCTTAATTGCATGAAGAACGCGTGTTACGTGGGCCTACAGGTGTACAATTCTATGTGGTTTGCCTGTATAGACAAGAGATTTTATGTAGCCGCACTGAAAATAGTCGAGCGATGTTAAATAACATCATCTTGGTAGGCAGTGATTGCCGTCATCACGGGAAAGAACGAATGTTTCGACTCACAGCCACGGCTCACTGTGAAATTTCGAGCGAACATATTGAAAAACCCTGTGTTATGGAAAATTCGAGTACCACTTTAATAGTTTTGAAAACATTACTATATTCTCACTTGATTCGTAGATTTTTAGTAATACTGATAATTGCTCCTATTACTCAAAACCGCTTTAAATGTTGGTTAGCTTAAAATACAGGTTAATAGGGTCAAATCTATGACAGGCAGGAAAAGAGTTACATCAGCAAAGAACGAATATAATAGGCCTTTCGATTAGCTGAGCGTTAGGAAGTAGCAATTAGATGAAGCAACTGGTATGAATGAACATATCTTGGCAACGCTGGAATAGAGTTGCCTTAAATTGCATTTTTATGTAAAATATTGGGTTCCACCAGTTTAATGAGGTATAACCCTACTCGCTAGCGGCGATTCTTGCGTGATAGCTTTGTTGTCGAATAGAAGACACATATTTAAAAGGAGAATTACCAGACCAGTATTATAATATGAATTAGTTATGAAGTGCTTCAAGCAAGACACAAAATAATGGTTCGCCATTTTTGAAGAAAAATTTGTCTAGCTTTATGAAGTTAGTAGTTAATATATTTTTTTAATTGGAGCAAGAGGCGAATAATGCTAGAAGTATTAACAACCAGCCCTCCTTTTATTGGCTTTGTAAGCAAGTGCTTACACAGTGCAACATGAAAAAGATTAATCCCGAGAGTCTAGGAAGGAATAGCAACATTTTTATAGTTTTGCTTAGCTGAGCATACAGCATACTAACGAGCTTAGTTCCGACCACTCGCCTCTAATTGTAACGTATAATGACAATGTTCACAATGTTTCTAAGAAATATAAGATCCTTACCCCAAAAACTGACCTAAAATCCTTTCAATATTGGATAGATAAACGTATCGATTTAAACATGTCAATATGTTATTCATGAGGCAGCGTATTTGTCCAGCCCCTTGAGAGAGAAACTCCCTTCCAATGACCATGTACAAGTCCCTCCTTAAATACTACTTCTAATTAATAAAAAAAGAAGATTACGAAAAATCTGACAGGAAAACAGATACCCCGCTAATAAAAGAGCACTGAATGAAGCAAAGAAAGATCTCAAAACAAAACTATCTGATCTCAGAAAAGAATCGTTTAATTCTTTCATCAAAACACTTGAACCTACAAAAGCGATGAACACAAAATCTGGAGGGCTACTAAATATATAAAGCGGCCGATCAAGCGTAATGTCAGCATTAGGGATTCTAATGGGGTATGGTGCAGAAGCGATGAAAGTAAAACAGAGGCTTTTGCCGAACACCTCTATCAAATTTTTCAGCCAAATCTTCCAATTGCCGCCAATGACGATGCGGAGTTCACAAATATTCTTGGATTTTCCGATCAGCCGGATATCAAATAGTGAAGTATCTGAAGAAATACTTAGACTAAATAACTGCAAGGCTCCTGGATATGACTGCATTGATAGCAAAGTACTTAAAGCTCTACCTGAGAAAGCTATTGAATTCCTTACAATAACCTACAATGCCATTCTCAATGTAAATCACTACCCAACACAATGGAAATGTGCTGTTGTTGTTATGGTGCCAAAACATTAGTTTGCTTGTAACGTTCTCGAAAATATTCGAACGAATATTTTTGAAGAGAATGTTACCAGTAGTTGGGGAGCACAACATCATTCCCGAACATCAGTTTGGGTTCAGGGCAAGACATGGCACACCAGAACAATGTCACAGGGTTGTAAATGTAATTAGGGATGCGCTAGAAAGGAAGCAATACTGTTCTGCAGCTTTTTTAGATGTTCAACAGGCATTCGACAGAGTATGGCATGTGGGACTTCTATACAAAATTAAAAAACTCCTGCCAGCACATTTCTATTTGGTCCTTAAATCCTATCTGAGTGAAAGGCACTTTTATGTTAGACACCGAGATGCGTCTTCAGAAATATACAATATTAGCGCTGGTGTGCCCCAGGGTAGTGTGCTGGGCCCCGTCCTATACACAATACTTACTTCCGACATGCCAATAACAGAAGAAGTGGAAGTGGCTACTTACGCTGACGATACAGCCTTCATAGCTTCTAGCGATTCACCTGCAAGAGCATCCACATTGCTGCAAAACCAACTAAATATTTTAGAAATTTGGCTTGATAAATGGAGGATCAAAGTTAACTCCGACAAGTCTACCCATGTCACCTTTACGTTAAGAAAAGATAACTGCCCTAGAATATTTTTAAATAATGCTGTAATACCAACGAATACCAAGGTGACATATTTAGGAATGCATTTAGATCGACGCCTTACTTGGAGATCCCATATTAAGGCCAAACAAGAGCAGCTTTAAAATAAAACCAAGCGAATGCACTGGCTGCTTGGTCGCAAATCTCAGCTTAGTTTAGAGAACAAAATAAGACTATATAAAGCTATTTTAAAGCCTCAATGGACCTACGGTATACAGCTTTGGGGAACTGCTAGCAAATCGAATATAGAAATCCTGCAACGCTACCAATCAAAAACTTTGCGGGCTCTTGTTAACGCCCCTTGGTTTGTCACAAATGAAGCAATACACAAGGACTTAGATATCCCATTTGTAAAGAGTGAAATTCCAAACTTTTCTAACAGATATCTTGCACGGCTGTCAAACCATGTAAATACGAATGCTATATGCTTATTAGACTCAAGTAATGAAACAATATGGCTGAAGCGTAATCATATCTTAGACTTGCCATTTCTCTAATTTTGCTGAATTAAATTATTTATTCAACACTAAATAAAAAACAAAATTCATAAGTTCCTATATGAAGATAAGCAACTCATTAGTACAAATGAAATTTTATACATTTAAGATATAAGATTTGAACAAATATCGTAATTTTATATGTAGTTTTGCATTTGTGCAAATACTACCGCTGCTATTCGATTATAAGACCTAATTTGCTGAATATCATTATTATTGTATCTATCTGTAATCTAACAATGATTGCAAATAAAATATTTACACAAAAAAAAAAAAAAAATTTGGTTTTTGTTGTAAAAACTCAAAATTTCATATAAAAGCAGAACTGTAAATTTAATAAAATACGTGTCTTCTTATTCTTCATAGCCCAACAGAAAAAGACTCCAGTGATTAAATATTTTTTTTGTTTTTTTCATTTTATTACACTTTGTTTTCTGAGATCATTTGCTATGTGTCTTAAATTAAAACTAATGAAAAAATAAATATGTAAATAAATTGTATACATAGAAAATAAAACCATTTGCTTTCATTTTTCGTAAAGAGATACGAAAAAAAAAATTTTACTTCATGCACATACACATTTGCGAAAAAAAAAGATTAAAACATTATTTGCGCGCTCTTCAGCGGGCGGTGATATGTTCCCATCCTTAAATAAAATTGTGAACCCTAGAGATATATGGCAGTCCATGGAAGCTCCATTCCTGGCGCAGAAAAGCATTAACAATTTTCGAAACGGATGCATGCCTGTTGCAAAACTAATATTTTTAAAGCATTCCATGTTTCAACTTTTATTAATAACTCTTTTTATTGGCACAAATGTTCATTGGCTCAACACTGCATTTAAATAATTTACACCCTAGTAATTAAAATGTTCACAACTTTTCAATTAATGCGGTAATTCTGTGCTGTTAAAAAAAGAGTTTGCCTTTGAAATAAGCAACTGTAGCGGCTGCAAAAATAAGCATGTTTTGGGAATATTTTTCAACACGAGAATTAAATAACTAATAAATCAGAAAAAAACATTTCAAAGTGCATTAAACTGAATATGGCCACAACTTCCTGAAACTATTATTTTTCTTATTGCTATTTTTCAGTTAAGAAATAGAGAACTACAACTTGACTCAAAAAACTGCAAATCACACCGATTTACATAGGAACCGCTAAATTTCTTAAGTGCGCCTATTCATTCGCATCAGGCGGCAATGCAGAAACTTTTTCAAAACGCACAAGCCACGAGAGACTTTCTCACACTGTCCGACCTGCAGAATTCATTCAACATGTGTCAGCGTTCATTGACGAGGACACTTCAAAATAAATGAGGGTCCTTGCTATGGAGCTTAATGTTTCTGAGGATATTATCAGTCGAGCTGTCCCTTAAGATCGCCGGTATAAGCCCTCATAAGTTCATGTCGAAGCAGACACGAGAACAGCGAGTTATCCGACCAAAAGGCCTTCTAAATAAAATAAAATGCACTGAAAGGCTTGAAAACACCGAACTAATGGCCTTCTAACTCGAAAGTTCTTAGTCCCCTGGATTAATGCGTATGGGGTGTAGTTGAGCGTGAAACCGATAACCATACTAAAAGCACCATTTATTCTCGGAAGGCTGGAATTAATACCATTATTGCAGCTAATGGAAACTTTATCGAATGATTTTGTAGATATATAATAGTTTAACGTTGTGTAAAAGCTCGTGGAGGATGGTTCCATGTGTAGAAGTCCACGCAAGTGGGGAAAGTTACTGATCGCCATTCACTTGGGAATGGCCAGGACGATTCTTCTGCATATGGTTCAAGCAGCTCACAACGGCCGGGATTAGCCCACGTATCCTCTGGGTAGCTTCCGAACACCCGTTCGGGAGTGAGCTAAAGTGAGAAGGCGAAACATTCCAGGATAGCTGGTTGTGCGTTGGGTTTGGGACCCGCCACTTAAAAATCCCCCCCAATGAAAACCTTAAAAAAGCCTCGGATGAGACCTCCCTATACTGATGACGACCCCTGCAAACGAACTAAGGACTATGATTTGAGGGCATGCACCTGGAATGTCCGGTCCCTTAATGGGGAAGGTGCCTCTGCCCGGCTGGTTGATGTCCTCGTGAGAGTAAAGGCTGACATCACTGCCATCCAAGAGATGCGATGGACGGGGCAAGGAAAGAAAACCATAGGACCTTGCGACGTCTACTACAGCTGCCATGTAAAGGAGCGCAAATTCGGTGTCGGATTTGTTGTGGGAGAGAGACTTCGTCGCCAAGTACTGTCGTTCACTCCGGTGGACGAGCGTCTCGCAACAATCCGCATCAAAGCACGTTTTTTTAACATCTCGCTAATTTGCGCCCACGCCCCGACGGAAGAGAAGGACGATGCGACCAAAGATTCTTTCTATGAGCGCCTGGAACGTTCCTATGAGCGCTGCCCCCGTCACGACATAAAAATCGTGCTTGGCGACTTCAACGCCAGGGTGGGCAAGGAGGGAATTTTTGGTCCCACAGTCGGAAAATTCAGCCTGCACAACGAAACATCCGGTAACGGACAGAGGCTGATCGACTTCGCCGGGGCCCGAAACATGGTAGTCTGTAGCACCAGATTCCAGCATAAGAAGATTCACCAAGCCACCTGGCTGTCTCCTGATCGAAAAACACGAAACCAGATCGATCATGTTGTGATAGATGGAAGACACGCTTCTAGTGTATTAGATGTACGTACGATCCGAGGACCCAACATTGACTCGGATCACTACCTTGTTGCAGCCAAACTGCGCACCCGCCTCTGTGCAGCAAAAAACGTTCATCTACCTACGCAAAGAATGTTCGACATCGAAAAGCTGCAATCACAACAGACAGCCAGAAGATTCGCACTCGACTCTCACTCCTGCTCTCGGAGAGCACTGCCCAACAAACCGGCATCCACGAACAATGGAGCAACATTTCTCGTTCTCTACGTACCGCCGCCGAAGAAGAAATCGGATTCCGGCGAGCCCGAAAAAACAATTGGTACGACGAGGAATGTCATGCTGCCGCAGAAAGAAAGGATGCCGCCTATAGAGCCACGCTGCGATCGGGCGCAACGCGAGCCATGTGGGATCGCTACAGAGAGCTGAGAAAGGAAGAGAGACGTATTATCCGAAAGAAGAAACGAGAGGCCGAAATACGTGAGTGCGAAGAGCTTGAGATGCTGGCCAACAGGAACAACGCCCGAAAATTCTACCAGAAAGTTCGGCGGCTTACAGAAGGTTTCAAGACCGGGGCGTTTTCCTGTAAGAACAAAGACGGCGAACTGGTGACTGACGTACAGAGCAATCTTAAATTATGGAGGGAACACTTCTCGAACCTATTGAACAGTGACAGCTGCGCATGTCACCGAGAAAGTGAAGATCCCGATACCCCAATCGTTGACGACGGAATTGTCGTTCCGCTACCCGATCATGACGAGGTGAGAATAGCGATAATGCGGCTAAAGAACAACAAAGCCGCGGGCGCCGACGGACTACCGGGTGAGCTATTCAAACATGGCGGCGAGGAGCTGGTAAGGTGCATGCATCAGCTTCTATGCAAAATATGGTCGGATGAAAGCATGCCTGCCGATTGGAATTTAAGTGTGCTCTGCCCAATCCATAAGAAGGGCGATCCTGCAATTTGTGCCAATTACCGCGGGATTAGTCTTCTAAATATCGCCTATAAGGTTCTAGCGAGCGTATTGTGTGAAAGGCTGAAGCCCACCGTCAACCAACTGATTGGACCTTATCAGTGTGGCTTCAGACCTGGAAAGTCTACCATCGACCAAATATTCTCAATACGCCAAATCTTGGAAAAGACCCACGAAAGGAGAATCGACACACACCATCTTTTCGTCGACTTCAAAGCTGCATTCGACAGTACGGAAAGGAGTTACCTGTAGCGCCGTCAGAATTGGGAAGGACCTCTCCGAGCCGTTTGATACCAAACGAGGTTTCAGACAGGGTGACTCGCTGTCGTGTGACTTCTTTAACCTGATGTTGGAGAGCATCGTACGAGCCGCAGAACTTAATCGCTCAGGCACAATTTTTTATAAGAGCGTACAATTGTTGGCGTATGCCGATGATATTGACATCATCGGCCTTAACAACCGCGCTGTTAGTTCTGCCTTCTCCAAACTGGATAAAGAGGCAAAGCGAATGGGTTTGGTGGTGAACGAGGACAAAACGAAGTACCTCCTGTCTTCAAACAAACAGTCGGCGCACTCGCGTATCGGCACCCACGTCACTGTAGACAGTTATAATTTCGAGGTTGTAAAAGACTTCGTCTATTTAGGAACCAGCATTAACACCGATAACAATGTCAGCCTTGAAATCCAACGTAGAATCTCTCTTGCCAACAAGTGCTACTTTGGACTAAGTAGGCAATTAAGTAGTAAAGTCCTCTCTCGACGAACAAAACTAACGCTCTACAAGACTCTCATCATGCCCGTCCTAACGTATGGCGCAGAAGCTTGGACGATGACAACATCCGATGAAGCGACGCTTGGAGTGTTCGAGAGAAAGATTCTGCGTAAGATTTTTGGACCTTTGCACGTTGGCAACGGCGAATATCGCAGACGATGGAACGATGAGCTGTATGAGCTTTACGACGACATAGACATAGCGCAGCGAATAAAGATCCAGCGGCTACGTTGGCTGGGTCATGTCGTCCGAATGGATACAAACGCTCCGGCTTTGAAAGTATTCGATGCGGTACCAGCTGGTGGTAGCAGAGGAAGAGGGCGGCCTCCACTGCGTTGGAAAGATCAGGTGGAGAAGGATTTGGCTTCACTTGGTGTGTCCAATTGGCGCCGGTTAGCACGAGAAAGAAACGACTGGCGCGCTTTGTTAAACTCGGCCAAAATCGCGTAAGCGGTTATAGCGCCAATTAAGAAGAAGAAAAGCTCGTGAAACTCCATTTATTTTTTTTTTTTCACAGTAAATGCTATTTAGTTTTTCTCTCAAGTTGTCCCCAAATATCATAGGCACCCTGTATAATACTTGTTTTTATATACATACCACTTTTTCACTTCTTACCCGATTTTCTGGTAATATTTAGTTTTAGATTAATAGGAAACGGTAGTACATTAGCGTTGAACACATAGAACAAGGCTCGCTGTTCTCCTTTGTAATTCAATTTGATTTTTGTTTTGGTTCCTTCGGCTGCTCATATGACCATAACGACCCATAAAAATAATTTATATAACTGTTTTCTCACTGAAGCTTCAAGTGAGGAAGTGAAAAATTAGTATAATCAGAGTCACACTCACAGAGCCACTTTCGTAAGAAGTCACTCACGATGAAGGAGTCCCCCTTCTCTGGTGCTTCGTGGTGGACTCTCTTCTTAATGATCTGCAGGAAATTGGACACATCCAAGCCTACGCAGACGATGTGTGCGTATTAATCTCAAGACGTTCACTTGAAGCTATATGCAATAAAATGCAGGGAGCTCTAAATAAGATTGAGTATCGGTGCGAATTGCAATGTCTTTCGGTGAATCCTACAAAAAGTACCTTAGTGCTTTTCACTAGGCAACGCAATATGGATGGCCTGTTACTACCCACATTGAAAGGGGTAACACTGCAACTGTCTTCTGAGGTTATATATCTAGGAGTAATCCTAGATAGTAAGCTTATCTGGAAGAAGCTACCTTTGGCAAGACATAAGGTCTAAGACCGGCGATGGTACCCTGGCTGTACATCACCCTGATTAGACCCATTATTACATACGCTTCTGTAGTATAGTGGAATGCTAAAATGGTTAATTCCAGAGTAAAACCCCTAAACAGGCTACAGAGAAGTGTGTGCTTGGGTATCATAGGCGCCACGAGCACAACATCTGGTGATGCCCTTAATGCCATTCTGAACTTGCAACCTCTAGATCTTCAAATTTGAAAGGAAGCAATGAAGGAGGCGTACAGGCCCAAGTTAAATATAGTCTGGGGAAATGAAGTAAGCACTGGCCACTTTCAGATATACCACCAGTTGTCGGAGCGGTGCACACTGTTCTCGATGCCGGTGGACAATCGGGTGCCTGTCGTTAGCTTCGATAGGAAGTATGATGTTTTGATTTCAGATAGAGATCAATGGTTAAGTCCAGAGAACCTATTAACGGGATACCAGCACACTTTCTACACCGACGGATCCAAAACCAACGATGGAAGCGGATCTGGATGGTACTTAGACGAAGACACTAAGTACTCCTATGCCACAGGGCAGATGGGCTCCGGTGTTCCTTACGGAAGTCTATGCCATCGTGAATGTGGCGTACTGACTAAATGAGAAAAAGTGGCGGGGCAACAGTATTGGAATTTATAGTGACAGTCCAGCTGCACTGAAAGCCCTTGCTAACCCATGCTGCTCTTCGAAGTTGGTCGGTGAATGTAAGACAAAACTGAACAGTGTTGCAAAACACAACAAAGTTAGTCTTATTTGGGTGCCTGGACATTGTGGTATTTAGGGAACGAGTTAGCTGATAAATTGCCAAATGAAGGCTCTGCAAGTATGCCACTAGGCCCTGAACCCTTTCTAGCTGTCAATTCCGCATCGATTCAACTATGGATTGACGACTTCATGAGGTCTACTCACAGAGGTCGTTGGTCTGAGTTGAGCTCGTGCAGAGTAGGCAAGTGCTTTGTGAAAAAACCAAACAGGAAAACAGTACCTTACTCCTAAAACTTAGCAGGAAGGACCTGAGAGTACTGGTGGGTGTAATCACAGGGCACAACGTCTGTGGTCAGCGTGTGTGGCTACCATGGGGGTCGTGGGCAGCCCGATATGCCTATCCTGTCTTGAGAATGACGACACTGCAGAGCATTTTCTCTGTAGATGTCCTGCATTTGCCAGAATCAGACTTAGGATATTGGGTTGCGATATACTGAGTATGGACGAAGTTCATACTCTTCCTCTTCCGGATCTCTTAAAATTCATCAATGAATCCAAGAGATTTGTGGAAGAGTGACGTCAAACTAATCTATCCGTTTTTACCATCCACCTTCTATCTTTCCTATCTCTATTCTTTCTACTGATTTCTATCGGGGTGTAGCATAGCGGTATACTGACTGAGTGCTTGGACTTGTCCAACCCCCCACAAATCTAATCTAATCTAATCTAAGTCACTCACAAATTGCTCAATTGAAATTTGCGCACTATTCAAGTGTGGTTTGAATTTTTGTACAGCTCTTTACCTATTACTATTACATTTCCTGCAGCGCTTCTAGAATTCTATAATTCGGGTATCACTGAAAAAATGAAGATATTTTCAGAGTAATTTTAGGAATAAAGTTCTGCAGAGTCCTCACAATTTAGTTTGTTGGAAGCCCACCATGCAGCTAGTGGCCAATATACATACGTATATATACGTACACACATACATGCGCGCAACACACACTTGCAAATATTTAGCTTTGAATGCTACCAGCAAAATTCATTTATATGCAAATTTCGAAAATGCAGCCAAACACTTGGCGCACTCACACACAAACATGACTTTGTTTAAACATGTGCACACATATATACGTACGTACATAAGTAAATATTTACATATACGAGTACATATATCTGTTGCTATTATTGGCGAATTAAAATGAATAGATTGTGGCGCGACCGCCGGCGGTGCATTCGCAGAGATGCAGCCAAAATATGTAATGTTGTTTTCGAAACACTTCAAATTAAAGTAATTGCTAGTTACTGACGCGATATGCAGGTACCTTTCATGCTCGCTTCTCCTTCCACGCTCTTTCATGACAACGTACGGGCGCAGAGTGCAACGCTCGCGGTGTAGGGAATGCCTCGGAAATGCGCACAATTATCGTATTTTGCATAAATTTATTTGAATATTGCATTTGTGTGCGCTCGGTTGCTTCCATTTCTCCTCCGGCTCGACGTTCAATACCACAAGTGGCGCTCCAGTATTTTATTGTGCTTTGCCAGGCAGCGTACCGGAAATGGAAACGAAGCACGCAAATTATTCATAGCTGTTAGCATTGAAAATCGACGTTTGCTGTTATGAAAAATCACAGTTCGAACAGATGCAAATGGGTGGAATGGGTGAAAGCCATCAGTGGAGCTTTATTAGAGAGAAATGATTCTTATTATGGAAAATATTTAATAATTTTTTTTTTTTATTTCAGCGCATAGGCGAGCGACCCCCGCTTGGTGGGTATTTACTTAATCATTTATTAATAATTAATTACTTTATTTAATTAATTATTTTTTTTTTCATTATTAATTAATTATTTAATAATTAAATTAAATATATTAATATGGATCCAATAGAATCTGTTTGAAACATTTAATCCAAAAATTTTTTTTTCAATAAGATTGCAAAGTTAAGATACAGAAATATACGGTAAAAAATAAATACACACATAAAGTGAAGGACTTAAGTCTGCATACAGCAGCATATTTTCTTATATCCCAGAAGGTGTATAATAATTGAAAAAACTATTGATGTAGTTTTTTTGGGAATTCACATTTATTCATTAATTTATTAAAATTAAATTATTTGACTTGCTTTATAACAAAAAAGAGGTTGTCTGTAAAGTCGGTTTACTGACGATAGTTTAACGTGACAACGTCATAAGAAAATATTGATGGAATGGTTGCAATTTTCAAAACAAAATTTTAATTTTATTTGTTTGATAGATATTTTGTATGGATATAGAGGAGGAGGTAAATGGAATTGCAATGGAATAGGTCAAGTTACATTTACACAAACGTGAAAAATGACGAAACATTTATTAAATTCATGAAAGATATCTTCAATTTCGATTCTGCATCAGACGTTAATAAGTCAACAACACTAAGAGGCACCATCATCGATTTGCCTTTTTCAAGACACTTTACACTCGAAACACTCCCTTTCATTTCCTACTTTTTCTATCATCGTCCTATTCTCAACAGAGAAATGGTTC
The DNA here is from genome assembly GCF_027943255.1 of Anastrepha obliqua. Taxonomy (NCBI): domain Eukaryota; kingdom Metazoa; phylum Arthropoda; class Insecta; order Diptera; family Tephritidae; genus Anastrepha; species Anastrepha obliqua. The sequence continues at coordinate 81,989,738 of NC_072895.1, read as the reverse complement.
ATTACCATGCACACAGGAAGAAGGCATATGCAAATACAAGTATATGAATTCATATACAAATGCGCATATGCATACATATACATACATATATATGCTCACTCAAGTAGGACAGGGCAAGATGTCGAACGTGGGGGCCGACTGTGCTCTTTGTCGTTCGTTCCGCGCTCCCGCTTGCAGTTCAAGCACATTAGCTTACATTTGCTTGCGTACGGAATAGGTTCGTATATTTGATATGCCCATATGACTTGTATGCATCTTATATATAGATTTGTTCTTTTTGAAAATTGCGCGAAATTGTATATGTATATGCATGTTTATATACATATATTAGTATACAACATATCTTATAAGGTATATGGTAAATATTACCATACATTTTTTCCTTCATATATAATATAATAAAAAAATTAATAATAATAACATTAAGACAAGAAGTATTATTAACAAACTTGGTTTTATTTTAAATTCTTCAAGTAAATCAAATTAATAATAATCAATAAGAAGGCATATGCAAATACAAATACGTGAATTTATATATGTATGTACATATGCGCATATACATACATATATACGCTCACTTAAGTAGGAGAGAGCAAGATGTCGAACGTTCGTTTGCTTTGTTTGCTTTGTCGTTCGTTCCGCGCTTTCGCTTGCAGTTCATTCAAGGTAACGACAATGAGCAAGGTAACCGCAAATAAGCAAGGTAACGACAAATGAGCAAGGTAACGACAAATGAGCAAGGTAACACTAATGAGCAAGGTAACGACACATTTTTTCGTGCGTGCAGCCGGCTAAATCGAATTATAATACGTTATCACGTCAAAAATAACAAAACAACATAAAAGCGCTATGACAAAAGTCTACATACATCCATCTATTTGGTTCACTCAAATATAGATATATGGTAAAGTTATTCGAAAATTTCAGTTGATAAATCGTCTTTACTATTACACACATATAGGGTGGGCCATGTAAAATTTGCATTTTCAATCAGCTATAAACAAAACTAATCAATATTTTTTCAAACTTTTTTTTTATTTTGAAGATTGAATGGATGGTTCGCATAGCATTTGTCTTTAACGGCTCCCCACAAAAAATAGTCCAACGGGCTTAAATCACAGCTCCGAGGCGCCAATTGATATCGAAATTTTGGCTGATTATTCGGTTTTCAAAAACGGTAGCCAAAAGTTCGAGTGTAACTTTGGCAGTGTGACAAGTTGCACCGTCCTCTTGAAACCGAATGTCGTCCATGTCCTCCTCTTCAATTTTTGGAAACAAAAACTCATTGAACATGTCACGGTAACGCTCGCCATTTACTGCAGCGGCGGCTCTTCGCTCATTTTGGAAAAAAAATGGCCCGATGATGCCGCCAGACCAAAAACCGCACCAAACAGTGACTCGTTGGGGATACATTTGCTTCTCTACAGTAACGTGTGGATTTTCTGAGCGCCATATCCGACAATTTTGCTTATTGACGTATCCATCGATGTGAAAATCAGAAAAGAAGAAGAAGACTCACCACTTTGGAAATAGGTTTTCAATATTTCCCAATTTTGTTCAAGCGTATAGCGTCCCATTTCGTAAATGTCAAACCTTTAAGTAAATTATGAACACATTTGCCATGTCATTTGTGTTACCATTCTCAAAAAAATAGGTGGTTCAAAAAGCAAACGCTATATAGCCCGCCCTGTACATATACTTATGTGCTAATTCGTATGAATTTGTATGAACATAAAAAGCGAACCGGCCGTCCAGAGAAGACGTCCAGAAGAGATGTAAGCTGCATTTTAAAAGAAGGCGAGCAAAATTCTGGGATTAGTGCTCCGAAATTGGTTCAACATAATGTCGGGACGTCCGGGAAAAGTGGTCATCGAAGAACTCTTAAGAACGCTTTCGGCTTCAGTTTGCACGGAAACATATTGGCAAGGGAATGGATTTCTGATTTAACCTAATAAATTTATTTGCTGATGAGTAAAAGTTCAATATATTATTTTATATTTGCAAGTGATGGCCAGGCTAAAATACGGAAGAGAAGAAATGCGGATATAGAAATGAAAAATGTAGTACCTACTCTCAAGCGCGGCAGAAGTAGAGCAACGTTTCGTGGAGCTATAGCTATATCTGGCGTTTGAAATATGATTTTAATTGAAGGTACTATGGACCGGTATATACATATAAAAAAACATACTATACAGGGTGTGTATAAGGCGAATTTTCAAACTTCGCGGTCTGCGTACATTCGGCTTTCGATTATTCTATTTTTTTTTTTTGGTGGTACACTCGTCTCAAAGATATGTTCACGGTTTTAGCAATATAGCCTGTTTTGTTTGTTTGTGAGAGGCATAAATAAGGCAAGTGTTTTGCGTGTTCGGCGATTTACCGCTATCGAAAAAATGGATCACAGAAGTTGCATCAAATTTTGTGTAAAAAATGGAATTAAGTGATCAAAACACTTGAAATGTTGACAGTGGCATACGGTGAGAGTACTCTGAGTCAAAAAAAATGTCTACAAGTGGTACAAGCTTTTCACAGAAGGTCGAGAAGATGTGAATGACGATGCTCGCTACGGACGCCTCAGCCCATCAACGACTCATGAAAATATTAACAAACTGAAGAAAATTGTTATGGAGAATCATCTAATCACAATTAGAGAAATTGCTGAAGATACCGGCATATCGGTATATCGGCTGGCTCATGCCATGCAATCCCTTCGGAAATTTTGGGCAAGTAGCGTGTGGCAGCGAAGTTCGTTCCAAAATTGCTGAAATTTGACAAAAAGCAATTTCGCAAGAGCATCGCTAAGGAATTGTTGAATGGCGTCAACGGTGATCCCGATTTGCTTAAAAAGGACATAACAGGTGGCGAATCATGGGTATATGGTTATGAGACCAGATCGAAACCAAAGCCGGTTGTCCCAATGGAAGAGTCCTGGAGAGCCAAGACCAAAAAAAGCACGCCAAGTTCGATCAAATGTCAAGGTTTTGCTTATTGTTTTATTCGATTACCAAGTCGTAGTGCATCAGGAGTTCTTACCACAAGGTCGAACGGTAAATAAGGGGTATTGCCTTGAAGTTATGCACTATTTACGTGGCTTTTGCATCAAGATAATACATCTGCTCACTCATTTTTGCTTGTGAGAGATTATTTGACCAAAAACAACACCGTTATCATATCTGAGCCACCGTATTCCCCGAATTTGGTCCTCGACTTTTTTCCGCTAAAGAGACTCATGAAAGAAGGACGTTTTGCAACATTGAGGAGATAAAGACCGAATCACTGAGAGAGCTCAAGTACATACCAAAAAGTGCATATCAGAACTGCTTCGAAGTTTGGAAAAAATGCAGTCACAGTATTCACTTATATCTGAAGGGGACTACTTTGAAGGAGATGGAATAGAAATTGATGAATAAATAAATAATTTTTGAGAAAATTTTAAATTCACTTTATTTTTTGAACACACTTTGTATGCTATTAAATTTTAACTTGCACAACTTAAATTATTTAAAAACGATTTCGGGAAATTATCACATTCCAGGAAGATTTTTTGATTTTATTTTATCGTAGCTTACATAGCAATGAAATTATTATATAAACCAAAACTAGCGATGCTCATGCTTCAGAGGTTTTCGGCTGGGATCCCGAAAGTAAAGGGTAATAAATTTAGAAGTATTGGATTTTACAGTCAAATTAAACAACGAAAATTCAAATAGATTGGACAATCTTTATTACTTCTGTGTAGAACCATTCATGACTTTTATTTTCCTTTTCGGCCATCCGTAAACACCAATTTTGAATGACTCACTGGAGTACTTCGGTCGGTGTCGCGCGAATAGCTTTGGTTGGTTCCCAATGTTTGGTTTATCCACAACCCATTTAGACTTTACATATCCCCACAATTAAAAGTCCAAAGGTATGATATCATACGATCTTGTTGGCCAGTCCACTGGTCCGAGACGAGAGATGAATTGTTCACCGAAGCGATGACGCAGTAAGTCCATTGCTTCGCGAGCTGTATGACAAGTAGCGCCGTCTTGTTGAAATCAAATGTTGTGGAGATCACTTGCTTCAATTTTCGGCATCAAAAAGTCATTTACTGTTACATTGGCGCTAGCCTCGTCTTTGAAATAATATGGGGCGATGAATCCTTCAGGCCATACGGTTGTTTTCAATGGTTGTTTTCGCGCTGCTCTTCAGAACAAATACGGCAATTTTGCTTATTGGTGTAGCCATTAAGTCAAAAAAGGGTCTTATTGCTAAGCAAAATTCGGGTGAAACGCGCGCGATGAACACTTTTCACAGAGCGTTGATTTTCATAATAAAAATTGTAGGATTTGTAAATGTTGTTAAGGCGCATGATTCAATTATTAAAGGTTTGCTCACTTCGGATTTTGACACTCCCTTACAAAAGGTTGTATTTAAGAAGGTGAATAAAGTGGAAAATATTTAATCCTTTTTGGTAAAAATGGTAGCAAAAAAGTATTTTCTTACTTAAATGAAAAGAAACTGGGAACGGTTTAAAAATAAATTTTAATTGATATTTAAATGTAAATAATGGTACAAATAGAAGTTATTAGCCTAATATATGCCAAGTCTAATATTAAATCAAGAAATTATTTGACTTAATCCAATATTTTATTTTTTGAACTAGTTTTTAAATTCTAAAACCGGTCGCGAAGTTGCAAAGTTTCGCCAATATGAAACTTTTTTGTTAAAAATAAATAAATAATTGGCACGTACACTTCTGTTAGGTGTTTCGCCGAGATCCTCCTCCTATTTGTAACGCGCGTCTTCATGTTATTCCATAAATGGAAGGACCTACAATTTTATGTGGAGCTTTTTCATGCTGGTACTGTGCTTTGCTAAGCCTCCTCTGGACACTTCACCCATCCATGGGAAAGGGGGCTCATTGGAAACAAGTTCCGTCAATCCCAACTTTTTTATAATGAGGTCTGAAATGTTATCGATCGCGTCGAAACTATCCAATTATTCTCCCTGTTGTAACTCTTTGGGAAATGTTAGCTTTTTGCAAAACATAAACTCTGTCTAAATCACCACATCATAAGAAATAAAGCTATGTAAATTCACCACTCATCCATCTCGGTTTGCCTCAATTACTCTATCATGTCCTGACTTAAGCGGTATGTATTTCATGTCGTACTACCATAGTCCTGAATATACCGATGAAAACTCTCTAGCGATTTGTTGCTCGTAAGCAGTCCATTTTGAAAATGAATTTTTTTTTTCTAAAAATTTTACTTTTCCTCCACTTTTACTCAAAATTTTTAGAGCCAGCAACCCAGTGTCTTGCTAAGGGAGCCGATTTATCAAGGGAGAACGAGAAAGCTGCTTACTGAGCAAACCTTTTATCATTGAATCATGGTTAAGGCGTAAGTCTTTCCATGATGAAATAAATACCGAAAAAAGTTATGTATTCAGTTTGACAGTAGTCATGCGTGATCTGTCAAAAAACATCTATTGAAAAAAGTACCCTGATTTCCCTCTCCAAAGTCAACTTGTGACCCACTTTGATTGTCCCTGGATCTCAGTGTTGTTGCTACGTTAAATAAACTGTTATCAAGCATCCCTTATGAGTATTAAATGACAATTGTCAACTGTAATCCGAAAACTGTAAAACACACCCTATTTTGATTTTTTTGAAAAACACAAGGTATATAACCCCTTAAGGCGTAAGTCTTTCCATGATGAAATGAATACCGAAAAAAGTTATGTATTCAGTTTGACAGTAGTCATGCGTGATCTGTCAAAAAAAACCTCTATAGAAAAAAGTACCTCCAATCTGATTTTTCTCTCCAAAGTCAACTTGTGACCCACTTTGATTGTCCCTGGATCTCGGTGTGTTGTTGCTACGTTGAATGCTCCTAAATAAGCATCCCTTATGAGTATTAAATGACAATTGTCAACTGTAATCCGGAAACTGTAAAACACACCCTTCACATCAAAGAAAAATAATAATGAACTTCTTACGAGCTAACGATTTCCACTTTTTGACATTTGATTTGGACATAGACACATACATATGTACATACGTAGTAGATATTCACATGTTTGTTATATCCACAAATTTTATATCAAAAATAATTGGCAGTTACGACAACGACATATTCGCTTGCAAATAAAAAATAAAGCATTAAATAAATAATGGGCCAAAAATAAGTTTCAACACATTGTCAAAGTATGCTTCATTCACACATACATACACAACACACGTAAGTCGCACAAAGCCAGACAAGAATATGCCAAAACAAATAAGACGAATTCCGTCGCATGCTAAGAGGTGTTCAAATGCCACAAAAATGATATATGTACGAGTATGTAGAATTTGTTGTTGTTGATTGTTCCATGTATTGGCAACAGTTGAGTTTTTCTCTGCCTCTTGTTCCAACTTAGCCTGTGTTCACATTTCAGCAAAATTTCTGTGTCGCTTGTCACATGTCAGCCGGATTCGTACACACTCGCGGGCATTTTAGCAAAATGATGCTCCTGGCTCTTCCTCTTCTCACTATTGTCTTATCATTTTTCGCCAGCGTTACACCCACTAATTTATGCCGTTGCTGTAACATGTCTTCTTTATCCGCCTGCACTTAGGAGTCTGTCTGCTCTTAATGAACCCTAATTTCTGAAACATCGAATTCTCCAACCCACTCCTGCCCCTTTATTTCGGCACAGAATCAGGCAGCCGAGTTACTTTTGCGCTTTGGTTGTTGCAAAAATGCGAAAGTCATAAATTATGTGGCGGCTCCAAGGTAAACCTGTTTTCCGAAGGAATTTCGCCCTAATTTCTGCAGTTGTACGCGCTTCCAGGATACGCGTTTAACATATTCCGGTGCGTGCATTTGTAAGCGTAAATGCGTGTGCGGCTGTACATTCTGCACTTGTACTTGCTACAGGCGTGCTTTGTTGTTGGCGCAGATAAACGCATATACCTATGTGTAAGCAAGTATTAGGGATGCCGGGATTAGTTCTGGAATTTAGATATTCGTTAATTTGCAACAACTTGACTATGAAAAAATTCACTAGCGAGGACCTCGTGAATATAATGAATAATAAGTAAATGCTTTTTAAATATACCTTTCCATTTAAGGGACAGATACCTGTAAAATTTCGAAAAAAAAATCTTAGAAGTTCCTAAGAGATCGCTGGGGAACATTAAATCGAATCCTTTCCAACAAGTAGGGACAATCAATTACTCCAGTAATAATATTATGAGTAAAAGACAGACACAGTATAGACCTACGAATCTCTAAGGACTTGAGACTTATAAGCATGAGACGAGCAGAATATGATGGCATGGGATCAATAAAATCAGGGACCGAAGGGCATATTTGAGAAATATTTTTTGCACACGTTCGATTTTATTAATAGCTTGCTGACTACAAGGTCTCCATATAAAAGCAGCATATTCTAAATGAGATCTAACAAAAGATGTATAGAGTAACTTAATGGTATAGGGATCAGAGAACTTAGTGGCGTTCCGTCTGACGAAGCCCAACATCGAAAAAGATTTAAAAGTAATATAATTTATATAGCTATTAAAACAGAATTTGTTATCGAAGAGTACGCCAGGACCTTGAAACTCGCTAACACCCTGCAGGACACATGCCGAGATCCTTTACTTAGTGCACAAAATGTTAGATGTTTTTGAGTAAGATATTTGGAAGCACTTAGATAAGTTCTGATGTCATTTTTATTGCCTCTCTTAAAGAAGGGCGTAATGAAAGAGAGTTTCCATGTGTCACTGAAACACCCGGACGATAAAGATTTGTTGAAAATAATTTTCAGGGTATAGACGAAGGCCGGACAATTTTTTATCAAAAGTGCTGAAAGTCCATCAGCATCAGTTTGAGAGGATGATTTCAATTTACTTAAAGCTTTACTAATATCCTCAGGAGAGAGGCAAAGACCTCCAAAGTTCAGGGCATAATCTAAGTCAGAAGAAAAGTCGGTTCGTCGTCAACAAAATTAGATTTAAAAAATTCAGCAAACAAGTTTGCCGTTTCAGTTGGGCTTCGCGCTTGGCTATTATCGAAAAACATACCAGTGGGAACACTGGCACTACTCCTTTTAGATTTTATGTATATATTTCCAGATGATTTCTTACCTATATTATAGGCCAACCGTGACGACTCTATTCTTCGCGTTCGAGCGCTGGGAGAGGTATAGTCACGTTGTATTCAAACCTTAGTCGCGTTTTTCTCAAAACTATATTTTTCTAATTGGTGTACACGATAACTCGAAAAGTTATAGGCCGATTTCCCTAAAATTTTGCACACATCTTTTTTATGATATTACTTTCTATGTGAATACATAGTTTTCAAACAATTTTCAAAAAAATAATTTTTTCGAAGCAAAAATAGTAGGAAAATTCGCCCCAAAATTCATTTTTTTTTTAAGCATTTTATTCCGCGAATCTTTTTCCCCAATTTTTGTTTAATTCATATAGAAATTATGACATTAATAAACAAACAAATTTTTAGTTTTTTTCATTCAGGTCACTGACGCCGATACTACAATGCCCGCCGATTGAGAAGCCGCGCTGCGACCTTCCTGGAAGAATTGAGTGTACATCCGCCATTTCAAATGATTAAAAAAAAATTTATATTATTTTAATGTATAAATAAACTGTATGCCAATTTTGTAAACAAATATATTGACTTCTTGATTTTAAATAATTTTAATGAAAATCAGGCAAAATATGGCCGGTTACAGGTATCTGTCCCCTTAAAGTGAAAATTATTTCATTAGTACCAAAACGAAATGCAATAAAAAAACTTAAAAGCAAAGGAAGAGTCTTCTGAACAAAACTGTTTAGGAAAAAGCCTGTGAAATATAGTTTGAACTTGTCAGAACTAAAGCATAGTATTAAGATCGCGTTTCACGTAAAATGTATAGCCATGAAATATGGGTGAAACTTCGTATGTACTACTGTGGGCAGCACTGTTAATAACATCTGGGCCAACTTTCATGTGAATGTCATTATCAGTAATATATTTACGCTTGTGTTTAACAAACGACCAAGAGTGCATTTTTCGACTTTTACAATGTCTGATTTGATTGAGCAGAGAAGTCCCATCAAATTTTGTTTGCGGAATGAAATTTCGGCTGCGGAAGCGCTTAGCATGTTGCAGAAGGCATTTGGTGATTCGACCATGTCGCAGAAAAACGTTTACAAGTGGTACAAAGACTTCAAAGAGGGTCGAGAACGTGTTGATGACTTGGAGCGCTCTGGACGACCATCGACGTCAACAGATGACCAACACGTCAATAAGGTGAAGGAGTTAGAGCTCAAAAATCGTCGGTTGACTGTTAAAGACCTTACTGATATGAACGGAATATCAGAAGGATCTGTGAAAACCGGTGCATTTTGAAAGACCATTTGGGCCTACGAAAAGTCAAATCTCGTTTGGTACCGAAAACTCTCAATTTCTTGGAAAAAAGTCGTCGCGTTGATGTGTGTGAAACAATGCTTTCAGACTATCAGGACAAGCTGAAATGCATCATTACGGAAGATAAGACTTGGATTTATGCTTAAGACCCTGAAACAACCGACCAATCAAGCGAATATCGTGCTAAAGGTGAGGCCAGACCGAAAAGAGCACGTCAAAGTCGTTCAAAAATAAAGGTCACGATGACAGTTTTTTTTCGATTTTCGTGGTGTGGTGCACTATGAATTCCTTCCACCTGGCCAAACTGTTAATAAGGAATATTATTTGAGCGTTATGCGTCGTTTATGTGAAGCAATTCGTCTAAAAAGACCAGAATTGTTGGCCAACAACTCTTGGTTTTTGCATCACGATAATGCACCGTCTCACACTGCACTCGTTCTTCGTGACCATTTCGCCAAAAATTCCACGCATATCGTTCCGCAACCACCGTATTCGCCTGATTTGGCCCCGTGTGACTTCTGGCAATTCCCAAAACTCAAGAGACCACTCCGGGGAACGCGTTTCGAGTCGATTGAGGGGATAAAAGCTGAATCGAAGAAGGTGCTGATGGCTATACCGGAAATGGACTATTTGGCATGTTTCGGGGATTGGAAAAATCGTTGGCATAAGTGTATTTCATCGAGAGGGGATTATTTTGAAAGGGATGAAATTGATTTACAAGAATAAATAAAGATTTTTCGTTTTACAACCAAATTCACCTTACTTTTTGCCCACAGTATATGATTTACGACGTAAACAAATTGGTCCATTCCATGAAAAAGTACCTGCAAAATGTATTGAAGCTAACAGCTAAAATTTGTCTAAAGATTCTTGTTAAAAAGTTTGAAATATTGATGATGAATTTTGGAAATTTGATCAACTTTTATTAATTTTCCACAAAGTTTCGAACTTTGATTTATAAGGTTTAGTTATACAATGAACTGTATTTTTTATAAGAGAAATTACCAAAAAAAAATTAACATAGAAACTATTGTGATTATTGTAAGAAAATGGAGTGACTTAATTATATGAACTCGAGTGTGCATACCTGAAGGGGTACGGTATATTATTTGACGCGTTATTTGAGAAAACGCGAATATTCATATTTCAGCCATTTGCAAAGTTGCACATTGAACACAAAAACTCAGCTCATTTTTACCGCAAAAGTGGGGTAAAGGCAAATTACTTTTCAATGAAGAGTTTTTGCTGTGAAAAAGGATTTTTCTACTACATTTCCCACGTAATTTCGTAGGAAATTAGTAATTTTTTTCTTATAATGCCGGGATCGTGTGCTTGGCATCCCTAATAAATGTTTACCTCCCCAAGGGCACTTCATTTTACAGCGTCTCTCGCTGTTCGTGTTGTTGCAAAAACTTTTTTGCTCTTGACGGTACTCGAAGTACAATTGTTGTTGCAGTTGTTAACATTATGTAGTAGGTATGGAACCCAATTCCACCATTCCTGCTGTGTTGATATGCAGTAGTAACTCTAGTGAAATGTGGTGGAATGTCGGCAGGCGAGACGAGACGGCAGCCGCTGGTAAAGGCAATAATTCAATCGTGGCCCTCAACCCAGCTACGTACAACCTTGTATTCTGAGCGTGCACACACATGCACATCTACACTGTGCTTACCAGTAAGTCTTGCTTTCTCCAACTCCGACACCTTGTTTTAGGGAATTGGTTCAAATTACCGTAGATAATGACCGTAAAGGTGCTAGCGATGGTGCCTGCATTATACAGTAATCCATCGTTACATATTCACAGATGAAATGAGTGCCTTGTTGTACTTGTTTTGTGAATTATTTATTTATCCAAAAAGGCTATTAAAACACAAATTATGTTTATTCGTGATTGGCGCACTAACCGCCTAAGCGTTTGGGTCTGAGAGCAATGAAGTGCGTAATTAATTTTTGCTCTCTCAGTATAGCCGACCAAAATCAGAAACACTAACTAAAGCCAACTCCTTCTCCACTTGGTCTTTCCAACGCGGAGAAGGCCTTCTTCTGAATACTTTTATCCACTTGGATGAGTTGACCCAGCCAAGGGAGTTCCCATATATTAATTCGCAATGCTACAGCAAAAAACTGCAATACTCGAAGACATTACTGTTTTTCCTAACCTAAAAGCATTCGATGCGGTACTAAATAGTTCTTCTTCACTTCAAACAAACAATCAAATCCGAAGTCTCAAACTTTTGGCTTACCATTGAACCATAGGTGAGAGGGAGCTATCATGTGTTGGCAAGTGATATTGAGCCCCATATTCAGAGAAGCTTTCAGCTTCTAGTAAGCACAATAAATCGGCTCATATTATATATCGGCGGAATTGCTGACTGTATCGGCAAAATAAAACAACTAACAAAGTATATACAACTTCAACGGACTGGACGGGTAAGTGTTCTCCAAAGCCCAAATCAAGCGCGTTCGGGGTCGGCCACTGAAAAAGCAAACAAAACTCCTCTTCTGAAAAAGTTTAAGACTTTTGTATCTCATAAGCACTTCAAACTGATGATTCGTTACTCAACCACAAAAATTCGAAACAAGCGAAATACGCCAATATCTACCTAATTGCGACTCTGCAAAGCTAGAGATTTATTTTTCAAGCTTCATTTCCTCATTCTTTAATTCACTTCCTGCATTTCCAATTGGTTCTACCAGCTATCTTGAACTCGACTACAAATTCCGACTCAGACAACAAATTTTTAAACTTCTGATTTACCTAATCAATCATAATGTATAAGTATAATAAGCGGCATTCAGAAAAAAAATTCCATTGTACAATATATTCAATAAAATTATCAACTTGCCCTATGGCAGAAGTTATGCTCAAAAATGTATACATATGTTGTCTCAAACTAAGGGGCCTTCTCGTAGTGAGGAGCAGCTTTTTAAAAAGTATTTAACTGCTATGGATTCTAGAACGAGGATACCCACCTTAGTATGATATACTTCTAAGCGAACGTTTTTTCTTCGCATTTAACTGATGAATACTGTAATAGTGAATTCCATGTAAATCTGTATATCTAAGTGTAGTTCGTTTTCATTATCCTTGGCATTTTTCGTTTTTTCTCTTATTGTCTATTTCGACATAGATTGAAACTCCTATAATTGAGTGTAATTTGGCATATTTTGTTCGAACAGACCCACGTCTTTTTTTACTACTGGCTTCATTTAACATAGTCCCAAAAAACATAATCTAAAGGCGTTATATCGCATGATCTGGGTGGCCAATTGACAGGTCCCGAACGTGAAATAAAATGTTCACCGAACTCGCCTCTCAACAAGTCCATTGTTACGCGTGCTGTGTGGCATGTGGCACCGTCTTGCTGAAACCACATGTCATGCAAGTCAAGCTCTTGCATTTTGGGCAAAACAAAGTTGGATATCAGTTCACGGTAGCGCTCACCATTCACAGTTACGTTACGATTCGCAGCATCTTTGAAGAAGTACGGTCCAATGATACCTCCAGCCCATAAAGCGCACCAAATTGTGACCTTTTCTGGATACATTGGTAGCTCTTGCAATTCTTCTGGCTGATTTTCACTCCAAAATCGACAATTCTGCTTATTTACGTACCCATTGATCCAAAAATGAGCTTCGTCGCTGAACACAATTTTTCGACTTCAAACTTTCTTAACAGAACACGTATTTTTATAATAAAATTCATTGGTTAGCAAGCGTTGTTCATTTTTAAGACGATTCATGGTTAAATTATAGACCAAACTGAAAATGTTTCACAGTGAAACAAAACACGAAACGTTCGTCAGCTGTTTAAATCAACTGTTTAAAAAGATAATAGCTAAAAAATCACGCATGCAAAAAGCTCTAGAGGTTTTACTATACGGCAGTTCTACTCTCAGCCTAAATTGGTTTCGTTTCGCTTCCATAAACTTACCCTAAAATTTATTTATTTATTGGGTATAGGAATAAGTTTCCGTCCTTTCTTAGGCAAAATTACGAATTATTTAAACAACTATATATTATGTGAAGTATGTGCCATTGGAAGCTACAACTTTACTCCATCTTTCAAGCAGCATGCCAATTCCTCTAACGAAAAAATCGAGTTCTTCTGACTTGATCCATTCATTGAGCCAGTTTGCAATGCTCTCGTAAGAAGTGAACCGCTCTCCAATAAGGGCTGACTGCATTGATCGGAGCATCGGAACAGATGGTAATCCGAAGGTGCAATGTCTGGGGAATACGGCAGGTGGGGCAAGATTTCCCAATTCGGTCCCTCTAAATATTTTTGGGTCGTTTTAGCAACGTGTGGCCGGGCGTTGTCATGCAGCAAAAGTTTGTCATGTCTACCGTCCCATTCCGGCCGCGCTTCTTTAAGAGCTCGATTTAAACGCATTAGCTGCTCATAATCGATGGCACTCTTCTGATATCACCAGGTGCACAACCTAACCTTTGAAGCATGAATATTTTTTTTCGCTGTCGATGGACCTGGTTCATCTTGCAGGCTCCAACTTTTCTACGCTTAGGGTTATCATCATATATCACTTTCTCGTCGCCAGTGACGATGCGATGGAGAAAACCTTTTCTTTTCTGCCGTTCAAGAAGCAGCTCACACGTCACCAAACGTCTCTCATATGCCTCTCCTTCAATTGATGCGGCACCCAGTTACCTGCTTTCGGAACCATTACCATTGCGTGCAAACATTTACCGACGGTTGATCTGTCAACATCCAATTAGACAGATCATCAAGGGTTCAACATGCGTCCTCATGTAAAATAATTCTTTTAGTTGAGTATCCTCGAATTTTTTCGGTGTCCCTTCGCGATCTTTATTAATAACGTCGAAATCACCACATTGGAAGCGTCGAAACCACTCTTTAATCATCACCATTCAAATCACTACAGATGGTTAGCTTCCTCCATTCTTTATAAGTTGTATTTGATGGAACGTGATTGCCGTAAATATTGATTAATTCACTTCACGTTTCAGCTGCACTTTTCTTTAAAAGGTAATAATGAAGCATGACTTCCCGCAAATCCTGTTTTTTCGGGACGAACATAGACATTTTTGATGTCAAATAATAAAAGAACCTTTACGCTTCTAATGAATGTCAACTACTGCGATCGAGACCTCACATATACACCTGCACATCCCCCATTTTTGAGTTACTTAACTTTTTATTGGTTTTGAGGCTTAGAACCGGAACCCAGGACGCAAAAATCAACATCTTCGACACCTGCTTTTCTTTGATTTTCATCGAGGGCAAAAAGTTGCCAAAGCGGCCCGGGACATTTGTGACGTACATGGAGAAGGTGTCATAGGGCAGTCTACAGCACGGAAATGGTTTGTATAGTTAAAAAATGGCGACTTTGATGTGAATGACACGTGCCGCAGCGAAAGTCTTCTGAATTCGGTAAAGAACGTCGCAAATCACTTTTGCAGGAGATCGGTCGCCAAACTAGTCGTGAATTGGCGGAAAAGTGAACGGCGATCATAAATTGACTCTCAATTACCTTTATTCAATGGAATTTACCAAAAAATTGGGATCCTGGCTGCCTCACGAGTTCAACAAAAAAAAAAAAAAAACGAAGGCCGCCTTCAAATTGCTTCGCACCATCTCGCCCGCCATCGAGCAGCAGGCGGTCATAAAGAGCGCTTTTTGTACCGAATCCACACGGCAGATAAGAAATGGTGCCTATACATCAATATGAAGCAAAGTAAGAGCTGCGACACCATGAGATACGCCAAAGACGAGAGTCAAACCGGATCTTCATCCAAAGAAGATCCTGATATGCGTTTGGTGGGACTGGGAGGGCATGGAGCACTGGGAAATGCTCGAAAAGAATGCCACGGTCAACATGCAGCTCTACACCCCATGAATGAGGCTATTCGACTGAAAATACCTGATCGATATGGTCAAACTGTACTCCTTCACGGCAACGCCAGGCCCCATGTTGCAGAAGTCATCAAAGCCGGACTCCAAGAGTTCGAATTGGAGGTACTTCAGCATCCGCCGTATTCTCCGGATCTTGCACCGATCGATGACCATCTTTTCCGCTCTCTGTCAAACCATATAAAGGGCGTTACCTTCGATAACAAAGAGGTCTTTAAAAACTGGCTCAACAACTTCTTTGACACCAGACCAGGTGGAACGGCATCAACACATTTATCGTAAGGTGCGAAGAGGTTGTAAACAGCAACGGCGAATATGTAAATGATTAAAAAGCGCCTGGCTGGATATTTCGTTCGTTCTAAAAACATTAATTTTGAAAAACGATGCTGTTGGGCAAAATTTGAGCAAAATTTAATTTCTCGAGTTAGTGCCTGAATCTATCTACTTATCGCCCCGCTAGGTGTCAATTTGGAATCAGATAGATTTTCTAAGTTAGAGTCTATGGAAGTACAGAATATTTTAAAAGTTTCTCACTTTTTAGGCGGCGATGAAATATTGTAGATTAAATATATTTTTACTTTTCAATAAATTACAATTGGAGCAGTTTTCGACAAAAAGGGAAGAATATAAACTAAAATACGCACAACTTAATTTTAGGCACTTAAATTATGTGAGTAACGCAAGGTGTTAATTTTTTTCTTTTTGCTGAAATTCAGTAACACTACTTTGAAAGCTTGCTAATGACATTATTTTCAAATTGTTTTGTGTTTATTTTCATAAGAGTTAGACATACTTCTGACATCTACTGAAAGACCTTTAGGTTTGAGATATATTGTGTCTTTGAGCATTTATTCCCCCTAGGTTTGTAAAATCTTATCCTGTCCGTTGGAGTGTTTGTCATACAAGCTTGTGTTTTTTATTATTTTTATTTACACTTAACTTTTTCTTTTCGTTTACGTGTTGCTACAACTTTCTGGCATTCATATTAAAAACTTATCCACAAATCTTATTTTTCTGAAAAAATCCGCTATTGTTGCGACTTCAGTTCTTGAGTTTGCTTTTCTTAAAAAAATATATGTTGGAAAAAAATAACTGAATGAAGATAATTCGGCTTCCAATAAAATTGGTAAACGCCAGCGCGGAACAACGTCGCCAACATGTCACATATGTACGTACATATGCCCGCTTATTCACGTATCTACATACATACATACACATGTATTTATATGTAAATGTATAAGTTCTTACATAATACGTTTCGGCGGAGAAGTCAAAATATTTGCTTCTCATACACTTCAGCAGTCGTCTGTTCCATATTAACGAATGCAGCCAACGTAGAGCGAATAGGCGTGCCCACAATGAGTTGCGTAAGTAAAAGTAGAACTACTTCCGGTCTCATACTTATAAAGTTGCAAAGTTGCATGTTTTCCATATGAAAAATTCGAAAATTGTTATAGTGACGCGGAGACAAGTTGCAACAATGAAAGTCCGCCTGCTGCTGCTACCGCCTTCGTCGCTCACGCAGCCACTTCTTAAAATGCTTGTTTGCCACTTCATGCACAAAAGCACAGAAAAAGATACAACGCGTTTTCATACTCATGCTGGTAACTACCCTGTAGGGAGAAATACTGATTGTGAAATAGACTACTACTAACAGATGGCGATAAAGTAATCCTCCTATCAGGAAATGCTATAAATTTTGCGATTGGCCCCTAATGTCAGTTCTGTTTTGACATTTGTGTAGTAAATACATGCGAAATACACATTAATAAACAATGTTACGCTACACTGCTCCAGAACGCGGAATATTGCTGACTATTTATTTGACCAATAATCGGTCGGTGACTTTGGCACAACGTGAATTTCGTCGCAGATTTCCTCGCCGTCCAACGCCTACTGGTGAAACACTGCGACGTTTAGCCGCACGCCTCAAAGAGACTGGCACAACACGAGATGCTGCCAGGTGTGGCAGACTCCGGAGTAGACGTTCTGCAGAGAATATTGCTGCTGTTCCCGAGGATGTCATGGAAGCGCCGTCGACATCGGCCAGACGACCTGCCACGCAAATGGGTATCAGTCTTTACAGCGAATTTTGGTACAGGATTTGAAGATGCTTCCGTACAAAGTCCAGACGGTGCATCCGCTGTTAGCTGCTGACCGCCAATTGCGTCTAACATACGCTCAAGCCATCCTTAATCACCACCAAGAGGAAGATGATTTTTCATCAAAAATAATCATGAGTGATGAGGCCCATTTCCATCTTAGCGGGTACGTAAATAAGGAAAATTTACGCTTCTGGGGCACTGAAAATCCGCGTGTAACCCACGAAAAGCCATTACACCCGCTCAAAGTCACTGTACGGTGTGCTGTTTTCGCTGGAGGAGTCATCGGACCTTTTTTCTTTGAAGACCGTCGCGGGCCAAACGGTTACTGTGAATGGTGAGCGCTACAGAGCAATGATCAACGAGTTCTTTTTGCCGCAACTTGATGAATTGGGATTGAAAAACATGTGGTTCCAACAGGACGGTGCAACGGCACACACTGCACGTGCCACAACCGATATGCTGAAGGATGCATTTCCCGGGCGCCTAATCTCCCGTTTTGGCGATTTGCACTGGTCAGCAAGATCGCCTGATTTGACCGCTCCAGACTTATATTTGTGGGGCTTTTTGAAGTCGCGGGTTTATGTCAACAAACCTCAGACTTTTGCAGCTCTTAAAGACAATATCCGTCAAGAATGTGAGGACCTATCGCCGGAAGTTTTGGCCAAAGTGATGGAAAATGCCATAAAAAGGGCTCAAATGGCAATCAACTGTGGTAGCGGCCATTGACATCATATTCTCGACTTGATGTAAAACAAATTAAAAGACCAAATAAAAATAATCCACAAGAAAAATCAAAGTTTTTCATTTTTTTTTTAATTACAGCCAAAAAACATAGCAAGGTTACTTTTGCGCCACCTGTTAGTTTCAATTGTCCGGCCATGCATCAGCAAAATACCAATGCTTACTAACCAAACAAAATCTAGTCAAATATCTTTCTAAAATTATTAGCTTCAATATAAAAAGTTAAAATAAAAAAAAAAAACAAAGAAACATTTCCATTCCAACGCTGCTACCACCTGCTGGTACCGCGACGAATACTTTCAAATACGAAGCGTTTGTATCCATTCGAACGACATGAGCCAACCAACGAAGTAGCTGGATCTTCGTTCGCTGCGCTATGTCTATATCGCCGTTTTCATTTATCTTAATTAATCATCTGCAGAGTTCAGGAGAAAGAAATATTTATCCCTTACTATCCAGTAGTATCTGACCGACACGTTTTTGATTTCTTGCCCTCATAAAAACGAAAGTATTAATTTTTAAAAATTTACTTTTTATGTAATCTAATAATATACAGGGCCTGCCATCTATCGTTACGGATTTGAACTAGGCATTATTTGAAGAATGGTAACACTTAGCTGTCATCTAATTTGACAGAAAATTAGTTTTATTCTTCCGCTGAACGAAAATGGTTGTGTATACGCTCAAAGAACGCTGGGAAATATTGCGACATTACTTTGAAAATCATGGTAATGTTGCAGAATGTGTACGAAAATTACGTACGGCAATGGGAAGAAGAAAAGCACCGAATGAAGCGTATGTGCGTTACTTTGCAAAAAAAGTAAGAGAAACTGGGTTGCTTATTGACAAACCAACACGTGACCGACCAGAAACCGTGCGTACATCCGAAAATATTGCTGCTGTGGCCGAGAGTGTTCGTGAATCACCAGGAACATCAGTTCACCGTCGTTCTCAACAATTGGACATTTCGGAGACATCATTGAGACGAATTTTGCGTAAAGACCTTTGTATGACGCCGTACAAAGTGCAATTGGTTCGGCAGCTGAAGCAAACCGACCACCCAATGCGTTTTCGCTTCGCTTCATGGGCTTGGGATCGACTTGAAGAAGATGAAGACTTTTACCGAAAAATCATCTTTTCAGATGAAGCTCATTTCCATCTCGGCGGGTATGTTCCATCTCGGCGGATTTTGGTCGAGAGGCATCATTGGTCCATTTTTCTTCGAAAATGAGCGAGAAGTGGCCGTAACCGTCAATGGAGAGCATTACCGGGCCATGTTGAACGAATTTTTGTTCCGAGAAATTGAAGAGGAGGATATTGGTGGCATTTGGTTCCAACAAGATGGCGCTACTTGCCACACAGCGAATGCTACGATCAATCTTTTGCGCACTGTCTTCGAAGATCGCATTATCAGCCGAAATTCTGATATCGTTTGGCCGCCTCGGAGCTACGATTTGACGCCGTTGGATTATTATCTTTGGGGTGCCGTCAAAGACCAGTGTTATGCCAACAAACCAGCAACAATTGATGCACTGAAGACCAACATACGCGATGTCATAGCTGAAATACGGCGCATACAATCGAAAATGTGTTGAAAAATTGGACCGATCGTATGGAGTGGTGCATGGCTAGCCGAGGCAGCCATATGAATGAAGTTGTGTTCTATCATTAACCGGAAAGATTGTATTTCAAAATAAAAAAAAACAGTTAGGAAAAATATTGAGTAGTTTCTTTTTTATAGCATTTTTAATTGCGTAAAGTTCTATGGCGGACTCTGTATTAGATTTGTTTGAAGAAATGCCTAAAAAGCAACTAACAGATAATGAAAATTGACGTGCACTTGATGAAAATGACAACGAAAAACTTTGTTCTGAGAGTGAAAGTGACGAGGCAGAGTTAGCATCTGGAAACGTTGATAAGCAATTGTGGTATGAGTGTGATGATGCACGACTACAAGAATACGACACAATTGATACTTGATGATTATAAAGGAAGGGTAGGAACTACTTGGAAGTCAGAACCCGGCAGATAAACTCAAATGAAAAAAATTGCATTTACCTGTAGAGAATCTCACTCTTGATGACCAACTTCGAGGACGAATATCATTCAAACAAAACCTGTAAACTTGACATATATGAAAAATGTGGTGGATCTGCGAGAGTACAAATTAGTTAAGCTCTAAATGGTATACCATATCTTGCAGTCCCTCCCCATGCTAAAATGTGTCCCTGCTCAAATTCAGCCAAAGCTTTTCCGCGCGGCATATTTTTTGTTTCCAAACCAAAACAACCACATAAAATTGAGAACGAGATAAAGCGATCAAAAGTACTTATAATACATATAATAATTTTAACATCATAACTTACATTGTGCACTTTTAAGTTAAAAGCAAGCCCTTATAAACTTACACCGTTTTAAACATACCATCAACGAAATGAAATTGCGACATTTTTCTATTTAGTATTGCTTTAGTAGATACAGTCATAATCATCTTGGTCTGCTAATTTTTCGTACGCTGTATGTTCTTGGTAAATCTCTATCTCTTCTCTATCGTACTTCAGGTGCGTGTGACTAGGGACCACAAGGTCCACAGAGACCTTTTGTAGTGAGTGAAGTTCTCGACACAGGCATAGGATGACACTGCTTATTATAAATCCACTCTCCTTACCAAATATGTAAATTTTATGCAAAAATTAATTAATTGTAGCTTTTATTTGATAGGCTTAGATATGGTAATTTTCAAATAAATGTATTCATCAGTATTTACTTTAAAAGCTAAATACAATAATAAGATCGAATCTACTAATTCGCAGACAAATTGATCATTCTTTAACTGGTACTGTTCTAGTCAATAGAGAGATAGTACGATTCTTCTGTAAAATACCAGTATGTGTAGTTTGGCTTTTTCCTACAGGGCAACTATAATTGCACATGTGTGCATGCGAGTGTGTGTGAATATGTTAGCATGTCATATTCTAGGCCGCAATTTCCAGCAATTTGAATGCGAACAAAATGGCACTGTCAAACAGGAAGCTAACAAGAAAATATGGAAAAAGACGAAATGAAGAAGTAAGTAAGTATGAAAGTATGCAAGAAACCAAAGTAGGCACAGAGAGGGAGGGCTATTTCGTTGAGCAGTGAAAAGCAAAATCATTCAATGAACGCGCTGATGGGGAATGAACGCTGGCAAAGTCAAAAACTTCATTTGAAACTTTATTAGAAATTCTCTAAACTTAAGTTAAATCGTGCGCTGCCAGCGGCTAAAATTATTTATTGCATATGCCGGCGAATGAGCAAGCGAACAAACACACGGGAAAAGTATTTTGCCGTTGTACGCAAAAAGTTTAAACTTTTCTGCGCATTCCATGCCGCCACACCACTCGCGCTCCGATTTCGCTGCCACCGCTAACATATGCCGGCTGCAGAAACGTTCTAAGTAAACATATGTCAGCATATGTACGAGTACGTATTTATGTATGTATGGCTAGATGTGTGAGCCAATGGCAGAATTCGCTGAATGGAATCATTTTCTCTCATGAAAACTTTTCGTTCGTGCTTGTATCTGGAGTAACTAAACAAACGAGCATTAACTGCAGCAGAAGGCAAAGATCGAAAATTGATCGACCTTTGTTGTATAAGTACGGCGGTCGTTCGATAAATCCAAGAGATGGCGTTCATTGCAAATAGGAAACTTAGTTCTTACTAAGCATCTTTACTCACTAATTACCCTGCAGCGAAAAGCACATCTAGTATGGAAGCACTCTAATCCAAATACTGATATTTAATAGCTATGTAGCTCGTCACTGACTAGTACAGGGTGGGCCATATAGCATTTGCTTTTTGAACCACCTATTTTTTTGAGAATGCTAACACAAATGACATGTCAAATGTGTTCATAACTTACTTAAAGGTTTGACATTTATGAAGTGGGACGCTATACGCTTGAACAAAATTGGCAAATACTAAAAACCTATTTCCAAAGTGGTGAGTCTTCTTCTTCTTTTCTGATGAAGCTCATTTTCGCATCGGTGGCTACGTCAATAAGCAAAATTGTCGGATTTGGGGCTCAGAAAATCCACACGTTACTGTAGAGAAGCAAATGCATCCACAACGAGTCACTGTTTGGTGCGGTTTTTGGTCTGGCGGCATCATCGGGCCATTTTTTTTCGAAAATGAGCGAGGAGCCGCGGTTATAGTAAATGGCGAGCAGTTACCGTGACATGCTCAACAAGTTGTTTCCAAAAATTGAAGAGGATGACATGAACGGTGCAACTTGTCACACTGCCAAAGTTACACTCGAACTTTTGGCTACCGTTTTTGAATTCCGATATCAATTGGCCGCCTCGGAGCTGTGATTTAAGCCCGTTGGACTATTTTTTGTGGGGAGCCGTTAAGGACAAATGCTATGCGAACCATCCACAGACGATTTATGGTTTATAACACGAAATCGAAGTTGCCATTCATGAAATTGGAGCCCAAACAATCGAAAATGTGCTTAAATATGTGGGTTGATCGAATGGCCTACGTAAGGCCATTCGTGGCAGTCATTTGGACAATATTATTTTTCATTCATAAATGACAATGTTCAATCTTCAAAAAAAAAAAGAAGTTTGAAAAAATATTGATTAGTTTTTTTTTTTTATAGCCGATTCAAAAAGCAAATTTTACATGGCCCACCCTATATTATTATTATAATATTATTGACCTGCCTGACACTGCCAATGCGACCAAAAGAGAACTATTGTGCAAAGCTTGCTGAATAGGCTCCTTCATTTTAAGAATTTTAGCGAATTTCGGGGCTTATTGTTCCACAATTTAATAGAATGCACGACAATACCACCTAGTTGGTGTAGCCACTACATCCACAATTTTCTGTATAAGTTGCACAGAATTCGTTCATGTGGCCTTTCAGAAGTCCACAGAAAGGCTCAGGACTAATTAGAGGCATGTGCGCCCTTTTTCACTTAGGTCTTCAGCCATTTAATTTCCCACATATCCCTCAAGTCCAGGAACCCAACCTAATAATACTGTGTTGAAGTTCCCTAACGAGGTGGTTACAGTTGATAGAATGCATTCAAAATCAAAGTGGGTAAAACCCATTGGACTTGATTTTTTGAATTAGGTTCACCAATTCGCCACCCTGTCTTACCCTTTTTGTAAGTAAGATTTGGCAAGTCAACATGAATAGTTTACCGCCAAAACAACGCTTCCAAATTGTGGAAATTTACTTTGGAAAAAATAAATCTGTTCCCGAAGTTTATCGAGCGGCCATGCGGACTAAATTTTTGTTTCAAAAAATTAATCAGCTGAACATCGATGGCATTTGGTTGCAACAAGACGGCAGATCATGTCATGTACCGTGCCTTTTTTCCCTTGTTCGCTCCTCTCGGGAGCGTAGGGCCTCGACAAGACTCGTCTTGCAATTGTTTCGTTAATTTACTTGATTTCTGTCAGGGTAGGTGATTAGCCTGCCGCTACCAGTCCTAAATAGTGGGAATGCCCACCTGTCGTTGTCTTCTTACTGTTCGGAGCGCCAACTGTGTTTCATATTTTTCTGCCAGAAGGATCGCACAGATGGTTGTGGACTTTGTTAAATTTGGTGTGCCTGCGCTTTTACCGTGGTTTCCCGCTTCCTCTTGCTGGCGCCACTTCCTCTTGCATCGCGCTTAATTACCGATTAATTTCAATTTTTGAACCACCTTTGACCTCATCCAGCCAGATTTATTGGAGAAAGTAGTTAAAAATTTATCGAAGATCAGATATCATATCGTGACGAAATTATCTACCAGACTATTATAAAAAAAAACATGAATTGCAACAATATTTCTATTTTTTTATTATTATTTTAAGTTTTCAAGCTCTCAAAAAACACACACAAGATCCGAGCCTAACAAAGAAAACACTTTCACGTTACTTCACTTTTCGATCATTCAAAACGATTTTGTGGATTTTTTTGGTATTTGTGATTTTTTCTGGTGTTTCACCTCATTTGGCCGTCCACTGCATTGTGGATCATCGGTGTCACACTTTTCAAGACGCAGTGTAACGCCACTCTTAGCATAATAACTCATGAACTAATAAATAAAAATGAAATTTTAACAACTGTCTTTTTAAGGTTAGTACTAACAGAAGAAGAGGTGAATGCAATAAAACTAGTACCATCTATGTCTTAGGCGCTGCACTTTTCAACTCATGTCTTATAATTAGCACTTCTACGGTATGCTGGGTATTTAGTCGAGCTTTCCGTGTTATTTGTTGCGCGCGTCTTAATTTTTTTCCACAGATGGAGGGACCTACAGTTTTATAACTTTTTTTTATGAAGTGTTTTTTATGGAAGAGGTATCCTCTTAGAGGAGCTCTAAAACTACTTTTTCTATAATATGATGATTTGTGCTCGAGGCTTCAAACCGGCGCACGCACTAATCCCTTCGAATACGGCGGCCGACATCAGTTACAGTTACATTTATTGAGTACCACAAACATAAAAATAATTTTTGTTTTTACCAAAAAACTCTTCTTAATCTGTCTCTCAATTCCGAAGCTGCTTACATATTTATATTTGTATGCATGTGTACATATATATGTATTTACCTAAGTTATATAATTTCGCAATATTCTTTCTACACACTTCCGAACAAGGTAACTATGCCTTAATAGTCCCTTGCCAGTCGTCTTTGGAAACTTTATTTTCTCTTTTTGCCGCTAACAATAATTTTAACAATGCTTCCTTGTAAAAGAATTTAACCACAACGATTTCTGTGGCAGTAAAATTCATTTTTATCGTGTTGTAATTTAATTTTTTAAACTCTCACGCAACACCATTGCCGCAGTCTACAGGATTCAACCGCCCACACCAACCGAAGAAAGTAGAACAACGGAAAATACTACCATTTGAATGGTAAACAGTAAAAGCGGAAAGCGCGGAAAGTAAAATTGCGCTGCACTTAAAATTAAGTTGTGGAAATTTCATAAAATTAAAAAAGTAAATGAGAAAATTTTGTGTATTGGACAGTAAAGCCAAGTAAATATAATATTCAGTGAATTAGTCCCCTTTCGCGAATCTCCTTCCAAAGACCAAAGTAATCAGCAGATTTAAATTGCCCAACTTTGCTTCGCCGTCTATTTGTTAAATGCTTTCGTTTAAGCCCATTATAATTGAAGGGCACTTTAAGGATTTACTCATAAAATAAATTGAATTGGTAATTACAACAAATTTTGCAATACCAATTCATGTTTTAGAACACACAAAAACGACTGATTTTTGGAGCCCATAAATGTCACGACACGTTTTTGCATAAATGTTTTAGATGCCACATAAAATAAAAGTTATAGTAGTATCGGGTACAAGTATGAGAGTATAAAAACAAAGTTCGATATAGTTTTTTATATTATACTACAAAATATTGGTGCTGCTACAGTAAATTATATGAAGTGCCTACGTAACACTTTGTCCTCTATGAGCGAGCTTAGCAAGGAAGGGTGTAAAATTAATATGAGCCAATTTTGTTCAAATATTTATATTAGTATGGCTCTAATAACAGTCTCGATTGAAAAATGCATCCTTAAATATTCTTAAGGAGATATACAGGGAAGCCAATATTCGACGGACCCATCTGGTAACCCTGTATCTTTTGACAGAGACGTCAGATCGCTTAATGACATACCGCGTTGAAAGCGTCAGTCCAAGCAGATTTTTACCATGGAACAGTACACGCCATGCGAGCGCTCCCAAATTGTTGAAATTTACATTCAACAAAAGAAGTCAATTATGAAAACTCAACGTGCGTATAAAAAATTAAATAATGTGAAAAGTGCTCCTTCTAAGAACATCATTAAACGTTTGTACGAAAAGTACGACCAAGGCGATCGGATGAGAATATTGTTCTTGTACGGGCCAGTGTTGAGACGTCACCAAGGGCATCCCAAAATCGCCATTCTCAGCAGTTGGGCATTGCTCGGACCACTTTACAACGAATTCTCCGCATTGATTTGCATTTATTCCCGTATAAGATCCAATTGACGCAAAGATTGTTGCCTGCGGACAAGCCTCGTCGATTGGAATGGACCCAAAAAACACATGGGTCCATCGAATATGGGCAACCCTGTATCCATTATCAACATCAGTCATTGTTTATTAATTAATAAATAGGGACTGTGAAATAAAAAGTTATTCCGCAACCATTGTTTTGTTAGCTAATAACTTGGTTTCAAATATCGGCCGGTTGAAAATGAATATCTAAACAACACAAAACTAGAAATTACTAGTGTATATTCTGTGAAAATGTTTTATTATACGAATACACATACATGTACCGTATGATCAAAAACTACCGGGAATATTTAATTGCCTATTTTCTTCGATTGCCAAGGCGTAGTGCACCATGAGTACCTTCCATCGGGCCATGGATTTTGCATGATGATAACGCGCCATCGCACCGAGCCCAAATTGTGCTGGATTATTTGATCAAACACCAAGTAAATACCATCGTACAGGCACCCTATTCACCTGATATGGCCCCGAGCGACTTATTTTTGTTTCCGAGTTGAAGTTACCACTTCGTGGAAGGAGATTTCAGTCAATAGAGGAGATCAAAGAGAATGCGACGAAGGATCTGAAGGCCATCACTTCGTCGGCCTAGCAGGGGTGCATGAAGGACTGGGTTAAACGTTGGCAGATGTGTGTTGCTTCGGGGGGGCTATATTTTGAAGGAGATAAAATAAATTAACCTCAAATTTAACTCCGTTTTATTTTATTTAAACATTCCCGGTACTTTCAGATCATAGGGTATATATGTACAAACATGCATATATACAGTGATGCTTGATTGTTAGAACTAGAAGTTACATGAAATGTTAAAATATAGGTCTCAAACGGTTCCCCTTGGCGAAGAGCAGATTCGAAGCTATATTTTGAAGAGGTTTACCACCTGTTTGCAAAATGGAATTAAATTCAATTATGTGAGATGTTCAAATATGGATATGAAATGGTTTGTTTTGGCGAAGAAAGGGTCAGGGGCTTTATTTTCAAGAGGGTTGCCACCTGTTCGAATTTAATTAAATTATACCTAAGTGAGATGAAATGTTAGGAAATGGGTGTCAAATGGTTTGCTTCGGCGAAGAAGCAATGAATGGTTATATTTTGCATAGAGTTGCCACCTGTTTAAAAAGTAGAGTTTAATTTAAGTGCACCTAAGTTATATGAAATGTTAAAATATAGGCGTCAAACGATTCCGAAGAAATTCACTTTTTCTACACTTTTTTAACAGAGTTGACACCTGTTTGAAAAGTCGAGTTTAATTACATTATACTTAAGTTATATGAAATGTTAAAATACGAATGCCGATGAACAGAAGGCTATATTTTGAATGTAATTGCCACCTGTTTGAAAAGCCGAACCTGCAATACATATTATCATATGGGTGTCAAACGGTTCGCTTCGGCAAAGAACAGCCAGTTTGAAAAATCAACTTTAATTAAATTGTACTTAAATTACATATATTGTATAAATGGCATAATGTGAATTTCAAACGGTTTATCTTGGCGAAGAGAATATTCGAAACTGAATTTTGCAACCAGAAGGTTGCAACCAGATTGAATTTTATATTAACTAGCATTTCCCAGTTGGCTTCGCACCACCATACATAAAATGTTTTTTTATATCGTAAGAAATTTTTCATATTAAGTTTTCTTTATAGAACTCGTAAAATGTTTAAACAGTTGAATTATGTAGTTGATTTTTTTCATTCAACATACTTTCTAAAGATGTCACAATAGCCTTTTCTGTACTTTTTTAAAATTTGATTGTGGTGGTCACCTATATACAGGTGAGGTGAAAGAGCCGATAAAAACTTGTAATTAAACTTTGATTCTTTAATTTCCATTTCAATTTCTTACGCTAAATAAATTATGCTAAAATAAATAAAGTTAAAAATGTTTTTCCAGTTCCTTGAATGCTCCAGTTTTTATTATATAATATTTTCGTCCAAAATTAATATTACAATAACATAATACACTTACAATACAACCACAACAGTACAACAGAAACGCTCAAAAGCGGCTGTGTATTTGTTGTTGTTTTCCCCATACAGGCATTTCGTATGAGAGGAAACCACTACTCACATAAACTCTCATAACTCAGGAACGGCTGCACCGATTTCAATCAAGCTTCACACAAACCACCTCCTCAAAGATAGAAAAGAACTGCTCTTGAGTTATAATATTACCAAGGAAATGTAACTTATTTTTATGTATATAGAATGTTTGCTCGTCTTGCACGTGGTATTCTTTCAGTACAATATATTAGTATTTGAATGTAACAGCAAAACATTCAAAATTATTTCAAGAAACAGTATATTACAGGCATTTCGTATGAGAGGAAACCATTACTCACATAAAATGTCAGGAACGGCTGCACCGATTTCAATCAAACTTCACACAAACCACCTCCTCAAAGAAAGAAAAGAACTCTGAAATTTTTGTGTTAATCGGTTCGGCGGTTCTTGAGTTATAAGATTACCAAAGAAATGTAACTTCTTTTTATATATGTATATATAGATTATTGTGGCTTCGCTTTACTTTTTAAAATACAAAGTTTGTGTTCAATAACTCTCAATTTTCTTTGGATTCCTACTCTAACAGAGTTTATCAATTGAAGTGTTGGAGAACATTTTTTTTTTTAATATTTTTATTTATTAAAAAAAAGTTACACGAAGCTTTCGGAGGGGACAAAATATGAGCTCATTCAGAAAATCAACAACCAAATTGATGACATTTCATTTCAAAGTTCATTAAAAAAACTTTATCTATACTATTAAATAAAGAGAAAGATTTGCTTCCTTGTATTTTCTGGGAAATATCTGGAACTACTGAACTAAAAAAACATTCATCCATATATGTATATAGGGTTTTACAATAAGAGCGCTTCAACTTTTGAACTTTTTTGAATAAAACACAAACGGTTTGACTTTTTTAACTATTTTTTTTTTTATTATCGAGTTTGAACATATACATTTAAGTATGAAATTCGATTTCTTTTGCATGGCCACCGTGTGCACGTTTTACGAAGTCCAATCGTTGAACCCAATTTTCGACCACTCTTTTGCATAAATCGGCCGAAATTCTAGCAATTTCGCGTTCAATATTGGCTCTGAGCTCAATCGTTGCTCAAGTGTGTAGCGTTCCATGATGAAATGTATACTAATGAAGTTTACAAATGACAAGCGAAAAATAAAAAATATTGCGTCGTTCGCCCTCCCTATCGGAAAAAAGTTGAAGCGCACCTATTGAATAACCCTATACAATTATAACCAGCTACGCCTTATTTTAATATTTTAAAAACATTTCAAGCTATACATGAACAGTCTTCCTGAGAACATTGAAATCGATGCTTTTCGGTATAATGGGTAGTGTATCAGTACAGTATTTCGTTGCAGAAATTATTTGGTTGTTGTCACCTTTTTTAATAATAATTTATATATAATACCCGCTTAAATATTTTAAGAGGTCAAGAGAAGCATACAATATGATTAACATCTAGCAAGATATTTAAGGTCTCTTCTATTCGCCACTTCTCTGCTCCCTGTCTCCACTTGCTAACGCTTGGCGAGAAAAAGAGGCCTTTATTTTTAATTTTATCTATGTTGCCATCTAAGTTCAATATGGGACATTAAATTGAGAGGCACTGAGCGATTCAGAAGATGTACCTTCAATTGCGACTAAACACCGCCTTTTAGTCATTTACGATCGAATCGATCGCAAAAATGCCGCATGAGAGTCGAAATTAGATAACTTACAATATTAATTAGGATCAGATGATCGATACTATGCAAAAGGCTTCAGAAAAATAGTATCGTTTGCAATCAATTGCTTAAGGATAGAATGTAAGCCGGGTAATTTTGTAAGTACTTGCCTACTTTGCCCTATCAAAAGTCGAACAATGCGATGTGGCTCATGGAATTAATTATTGAATACTAGACAAAATTTGCTCGTAAAAGCTCGAAAAAACCAACTTTGAAATGTACAGAATACAGGAATACTTTTACTACCAAGCCATACTTTGAATTACAAGGGTAACTGAGAAATGCGATAGTCTCGGCAAACGTAAAACACATCTTGCAAGAACAGCGTTTCTATTTTCTTTATGTGTAGGTTGGTTTACAATCATATTTTGCATTCAATATGTCTTAATAATTTTTTAAATACAAAGTGGCATAAACGTAATCACCCCATTAGAAAATAAAGATAACTATAATTTTCTCAATGGAGTCGTACGCCAATCAACCGAACAGCTGCAGTACACCAACAGACAGCCAATGGAGCGCGTAAAGGTAAAAAAATATTTCTATCAGTCAAAATATTTTTTTTTGTTGTTTAATAAAAAGTTATGCGAAAACAAAAAATAATGATTCATTTTGTTCCACTTTGTTACATTATTTTTTTTCTTTTTATAAAATCTTCAAACTTTTTGTTCAGAAAACCTGAATTGTATTTCATTATCATAAACTTATTTATTAACTTATTAAACTCAATGCATACAACAACAATGTGTTACAACAACATTGACGCAAGCAATTGCATATTCTAAAGGTTCTTTCAAAAGGCGCGCCTAGATGGTGTTTTAAAGAAAAACATGAAACAATTTAGACTCATTCTAGTTTCACAATTTTTATTCAAAATATGGCTCTTTACAAATTATATGTGAACATGGCATCATTCACCGCTACTCGTATGAGTACGTCTACAGGCTGTCACAGGAGAATCAAAATTTTCAATGACTCGCTCACACATTAACGCATTGACTTCAGCAAATCTCAATTCGAATGCTGTTTTTCAGCACTGGAAGCGTTGTTGACTTGTTCATATAGACTTTGCTTTTCAAAAAACTTCACAAAGAGTAGTCTAGTTCAGTTAGATCGCATGTTCTAGGTGGCCAGTTACTGCCACCATTACGTGAAATTAATCGACCGGAAAACTTAGATCGCAATAATGCAATATTTTCCTGTGTTTTGCGACTTGCGGCTCCTTCCTGTTAAATACAAAGATCCTCTATGTTTCTTCTTGCAGGCTCAGACCACAGAAAAATCTTCAATCAGTTGCCAAAAGCGATGTCCATTGACAGAGACAGCTCTTTCATTTTCATCTTCGAATAAAAACGGCCCAATTATTCCATCAGCCCAAAAACTACACCGAACAGTATATTTTAATGGATGTAATGATTTTCCAGTTTTTGTCCAGTTTTTGTTCTATCAGTCCTTTTTCCAATCGACAGAACCTGTTTCTTCAAATTGTTTACCAATTTTTGAATTTTCAACTCATTGGGACTATTATTTCCAACAAAACAATCACGAATTTTGCGATATGTTGTTGTTTCAAGATCGAATATTTGCATAATAAATTTCAATAATTTTAACGCGTTGTTCAATCTTGTAAAATTGCACATCTGTCTACTTGATAAATGTCAACGATTATATAAAAACAGTTACCGTCTAGGAATTACCATAAGTAGATAGGCGAAATGGTTGAAGGACCAGTCTGGCACTCCCCGAGTAGCACTAAACGCCGTTTCGATACCATTATGAGACCTCCAACCGGCAGATATGTACAGCCGGCCAGAGCTCTTGATGTAGTGGTGAAAATTGCTGGGATTTTGGTTGGCGCACTGCCCCAGGCTGTAGAAGAAAGAAACTCCCGATAATCTTACTCGTCTAGCTGCCAAACCTGCACATTTACAGAGAAAGTGCTCAACAGTCTCCTTCTCTGAAAGTTCCCCATAACTTTTGCAATGGGTATGATATGGTAACTCCTGCTTTTCCACGTGAGTACCGATCGTCCAATGACTGGTAAACACAGCTACGAGTTTGGAAAATTGAAAGGCGTGGAGTATTAAGACTTTCAGAGACCTACCTCTATTATAGTGGGATCAAAAGGTTTTCCAAATAGCGCACGGAGAAATGAGGCTCCAACATTTCTGCGAAATAAGTTATGCAATTCCCCTTTAGTGACAGTCAGGAGGGTGCCGATGACCGGTTAGGAGATCTCTGAAATCAATTCAGCCGCCGACATCTTCCTGGGAAGCTCATCTGCAATTTCATTTCCCTCTATACTCCTATGTTCTGGAACCCAAATCAGAGAAATGTTACCTGCACAACCAAGAGATTTGATTTCCTCCTTTCAGGAGTTGTCTAGTTTGGATCTGCACCATGGCATCGCCAGTGTCTTGATCGCAGCTTGACTATCGGAGAAAATGTTAATATATCCCTCGCTTATACGTTCCCTATGCATTTTGCATGCCTGCAGAATCGCAAAGATTTCTGCCTGAAAAACACTAGCAGTATTCGACAGTTTTAAGGTCATAGATAAATTGGCTGATTTAGCTGAAACCCCTGCCCCAACTTCCATCCTAGCGCGGTCAGTGAAGAAAAAGGTAGGAAATTATCATATTCACTACTGATATGTGGGCGTCACTTTTGAAATACCCTTTGTATTTACAAAGCGCTGTTGTGGCTGAAATTCTTCGAATGGTTGGCATTTTGCCTCAATTATAGATTTGTTAGTTTTGTGTTGTTTGTTTTTGTTTTTTGATAATAGGTATTAAAAACTTGTTAGCAATTTTCGAAGTGATTACATTTACATACACACACACACTTTATATTTCTGTTTGAGTGTTAGTCTAAACAGCAATGCGTATGCTTTGTTGTAAAACGAATTTATAATTTAATTTGCCAAAAATCCCAGGCCAGTCTATTGCATCTACATTTTTCAAAAGCATTGAAAGTATTTTAAACATACAAATTAACTGTCTATTGAGTAGAAGTGAATATGTGGATGCCAGAGTATATATGAACATAAAAGTAAAATATAAATAATTACATACACACAAACTCTTTTATTGTAGTTTGAAAATTTTGCGAAATATATTTCTAGTTATGCTGAACATAGAATTTAGTTTTCCGTTGTATTGTGTGTTGTATGTGTTCGTAAATTGCGGTTTATGGCCGAACATAAAATATTTACGAATTTTTAAATATTTTGAATATATATTTATGTTTATGTGTAATAAGTTAAACGCTAAATTTGTAGTAATTACCAAAATTCGATACCTCATGAAGCTATAGGTACGAGTGTAAGTGATCAAACTTCATATAAGTGAGGAGTATAGCAGGATCCGTGGCTCTTACAAAAAATTTAATTCCAAATTTGAAAATTTAAATTTTGATTATGTCAGCATTTGACTACAATGTAACTTGAAATACAT
Source organism: Anastrepha obliqua (assembly GCF_027943255.1). Classification (NCBI taxonomy): domain Eukaryota; kingdom Metazoa; phylum Arthropoda; class Insecta; order Diptera; family Tephritidae; genus Anastrepha; species Anastrepha obliqua. The sequence goes on along the minus strand of NC_072895.1, from coordinate 81,956,345 downwards.
CAACCTTAATATTTTAGATGAACATCATTTACCCTCAACGATTTTTTTGAATCTTTTTACGAGCAGAATTTGCTTGCTTACTTGAGAATTTATGAAAGTTAATCTGTGCAGCAATTAATGGCGTGGCATTTGTCATATGCAGAAAATGCTCAACATCGTCAAAGAAAAACATTATACAAAAATTAACGGTATTTTTAGCAATTGCGATTTTACACTTTTTTATACAATAATAGGTGGCGCAAAATTAATCATCCGATCGTATTTTTGAATAGCTTTTTTACTATTATTACTCATATTTTACAAAAAAATTTTACCAATAAAAAAAACATTGTTGTTGTAAAGCTGATTAAACGCTCTTTCCTTTGAAATGCATAGTTAAATACTTGTATGTACATTGAAATTAAAAACAAAACTTTTAAAATAAAAAAACCCATAGTTTAATTAAAAAAAAAAAATGTAACAAAAAAGAAATAATAATAAAATTTTCTACGAAAAAAGTGATTTGCTAATTAAATACGAGGGTGGATTGATAAGTCTTTAGAATTGCGACATCTATCGGTCATTAATTTACTTAATTATTGTGATCGTTAAAAGTGAACTGTCAAAAGCGAGCTGTCAAAATTTTATAACATATGGTCAAACGGTACTTTTTTGAGAATTATTTTTGCAAAACACTATTGTATTTTTATTAAAAATGGAAAAAAGTGAACTTCGTGCTATTATAAAATACTTTCATTTGAAAGGTTTAAACCAGAAACATATTATTGAGGAGTTGCAGACAGTATTAAGGGAACATGCACCCTCAAATGCAACAGTTTACAATTGGGTAAACGAGTTTAAACATGGTCGGATAAGCACCAAAGATGATCCACGCTCTGGGAGGCCAAAAGAGGTAACGACTCCAGAAACGGTGGGAAAAGTGTACAAAATTGTCACACAAGATCGAAGAATTAAATTGAGAGAGATTGCTGACATTGTGAACATTAGTTATGAACGTGTGCATAACATAATACATGATGAATTGGGTATGAAAAAGCTTTCAGCAAGATGGGTGCCGCGTTTGCTAACTCCTCTGCAAAAAATGAACCGAATGTCGACTTCAAAAGTTGGTTTAGACATGTTTAACAGAAATCCATCGGAATTTTTGCATCGTTTCATAACGATGGATGAAACGTGGATCCACCACTATACACCAGCATCTAAAGAACAGTCCAAACAATGGGTAGAACGTGGCTCAAGTGCTCCAAAGAAGGCAAAGGTCGTTGCATCAGCTGGTAAAGTTATGGCATCTATTTTTTGGGATGCACAAGGTATAATTTTCATAGATTATCTTGAAGAGGGTAAAACCATCACAGCTGAATATTATTCATCTTTGTTGGATACATTGGACCAAAATATTAAGCAAAAACGGCCACATTTCATCATGATAACGCCTCTTCACATTCATCTTGGAAAACGCAGGAAAAAATAAATGAGTTAGGCTATGAATTGCTCCCTAATCCGCCATATTCGCCAGATTTAGCTCCCAGTGACTTTTTCCTTTTTCCAGATATGAAAAAATGGCTCGGCGGAAAAAGATTTGTGTCAAATAGTGAAGTTATAGCTGAAACAAATGCTTATTTTGAAGGTTTTGAAAAAACTTATTTTAGAGAAGAAATAAATATGTTAGAAAAGCGTTGGAAAAATTGTATTGACTTAAAAGGAGATTATGTTGAAAAATAAATCAATTTTTTGTTAAAAAACCAATGTCTAGTTTTTCATTCTAAAGACTTATCAATACACCCTCGTAGATGGAACCAGGGATCACGATTATATTCCTCTTTTTTTATTTATTTACACACATTAATTTTAAATAGTTTTTTAATAAAGCCTCTATTTCGAACTTCGAAGACTCATATCTCGAAATTGGAAGCTAACTTCGTGAATCGGAGATGTTACTTTTTTACTTATGACTCAATCTTAAAAAAAAAATTGGTTTGATCCAATACGCAGAAAAAAAAAGTTGATTTTGTCGTAGAGTATAATGAATTGCAGTCTCTGCTAATCGAGACCCAACAGTTCTTTTCATTTTAGACCTTTTAAGGTGGAGGGTAAATTTGCTACGCTCGTTACGATCACTCATCATTTCATCGCGTCGAGTCAAACGAACATTCATTGGAGGCGGCTCCTCCAGACAACGAGTTTTTTCAATAATTTTTTTGCGAAAAACTCGAAATATTTATTATCTTAAAATAAATTACATATTAATATTCATGCTTCGATGATAATAATGGTGGCGGTACAGCTGCTTAAACGTGGCGCCTTTAATTTGCAAGGTGGAATGTACAGCCTCTTGTAATCAACTGAAATCAAACAGACAACAATTTTTCTTTAAAATAAGTTATTTAGATTTGCGTTTACTTATTTTAATGACAAAAAAATATAAAATTTTAAGTACGAAAAAAAAAATTACACTTTTTTTATAAACAAACTAATCCAAACAGTATTTTTAGTTAAATTTTGAGGTGCATGCAAAGGCCAATATGTTAAAAAAAATCTTTGTAAAATTGTAAGTTAATATCTTTATTACTTTTTGAGTTATATTCGACAGCGCGGAAAAAAACGTATTATGTTTCGAGAAAAATGTGATTAAAGTTTTCATTCTTACTCATCTTCCGTTCGATGCTCATCACTTTACTGACTTTATAGGACTTTTCAGACTTTCTAAGGAGCTTTAAACATTGAAAAGATATTATTTAGATTTTAAATGAATTTTTAAGGCAATAAAAAAAGGAATATTTGAAAGTACTGGAGGAGCTGCCCCCTTAATCTGTTTGTAACATTTAACTTATTGCATTAGTCTGAAAATAAGTAAATAGTAACAAAGTAAACTTTTCAAACTAATTGACGGCATCCAAATTGTTCTTAACTATTTTTCTTATTAAAATATGGGCACTTCTACATAGATTCTCCAATTTTCTCCGAAATAAATGATTAAAGAAATCTTTTTTTTCAAATTTTTATTACATTTATATCAAATTTGTGCATTTATTTATGCTTTTTCTGTCACGTCGAGGATTTCTAATTTCGCTAGCGAATTTTCAGGCGCATTACAGCCACTTCACTCATCTCCGGCGCTTCGCCTCCTTTGCAACACGACTTGTTTTCCTAACACAAACACACACGCACACCAACACATATTAACTTTGTTTTTCACATTTACTGTACATTTTTAATTTCCTTTTATTTTCATTAGATTTTTTTCAGCTATTGTTGCCATTCACTTCCTTCAGCACTTCCTTGATAACACCAAACAACAAACAATAAGCAACGGCGTGCCCTCTTTTGTCCTTTACGCCATACTAACATCCTTTTGTTTCACCACATAAGCGCTTCTTTGTGGGTTTTAAAGGGTTAAATAGCTCGAATATTATGTTGATATTATACAATATTTTATATCTTTGTCATTGTCTTTGTTAGTTCGCCTCACACTCATCTCCTGTGAATTTTTATTTTGCTTGTGTTCTGCCTTGTTTTCAACTTCCTTCACAGTAGCGCAAAATTGTTTCTTCTTCCTTTTTCCCATTTCTGTTTCAATCTCTAACCCTTGGTCTTTGGGATGCCGCTTACCATTTGAGCCCTTTGACGACGGTTCCCTTTGTTTTTATTTCTTTTATTTCTCTTTGCCATTTTAATACCCGCAAACAATTTAATTAAGCTTTTTTCATTGTCGCTACTTATGTAAGTATGGATGTGTGTATGTAGATTTTTATTGTTTCGGCTTTGTAATTGTCTCTGTCACTGACTTTTTGACGCTGCTTTTATTGCCAGACACGTATTTGTTTGTTTTACTGCCTTCATTCCTACTATTTGCACATTTTCAAGCGATGTTGATTCATTTTATTAATATCCTCGAATTTAAGGCTCTTCTTCAGTATTGCCTTTCCAACATCTGCAGCATACGGGATAGAATTGCGCCATACATTCAAGCATATACCTATTATGAAATACAGTACGAACTAAAATTTGTATTATTAGAAAAAGGAACTTCACAGGTGTTTGGTTGACAGCTATTAAATTGTAACGCACTTTTACATACAGCGACTCAAACGCTTAATCGTACGTATTCACTGTTCAAGATTAAAATAGAATTTCAGAACTGTAAATTAATTAAATTTCGAAAAAAAAAAACACATTTCCTTTATTTAGCCCAGTCAATTTAGTCAAAAAAAAAGTAAAAAAGTATACTTTAATCAATTTTTTTATACTGGGAAATAAAAATAAACAAACAAATTAAATGTCTTTAAAAGATTGGGTAGTCGAAAAAGTCTTTTCGTATTTTGTCAATAGATGTCGTTGGAGTCATCTATCTCCAGTGCTACCAATCACATTGTGTCATATCATATGGTGTTAGAAAAGTGACATTTCAAGTTTCATTTAACCAAAAACAAATTAAATTCGGAGAAGTTGAAAAAACGTTATACCTGTTCAAAAATGAGTGAAAATAATGAAGAAATTCGCTATATTTTGAAAAAGAGTATAAAAAAGAGAAGAATGCCATGCAAGCCACCAATGAAATTTGTGAAGTTTACGGAGACGATGCTGTATCAGTTCGTATAGCACAACAATGGTTCGCTCGCTTCCGTTCCGGAAATTTCGATGTGAAAGATGCACCTTGCTCCGGTCGACCTATCGTTGAAAAAGTCGATGAAATTAGGGAAAAGATTTACCAGGACCGTCACATAAGTTGCCATGACATCGCCAAGGCACTAAACATTCATCATCAAACGGGTTTGAACCATTTAAAAAAAGCTGGTTACAAAAAGAAGCTCGATGTTTGGGTACCACATGAATTTTCTGTGCAAAATTTAATGGACCGAATTAATATAACATCTGCGATTCTTTGCTGAAACGAAATGAAATCGAACCATTTCTGAAGCGAATGGTAACAGGAGACGAAAAGTGAATGAAATACGACAATAATGTGCGGAAAAGATCATGGTGCAAGGGTGGTGAAGCTCAACAAATGGTCGCAAAGCCAGGATTGACGCCTCGAAAGGTTATGCTGTGTGTGTGGTGGGATTGGAAAGGATTCATCCACTATGAGCTGCTCCAGCCTGCTCGAACGATTGATTCTACACTTCACTGTTAACAACTGATGAGATTGAAGCAAGCAATCGAAAAAAAACGGCCAGAACTGATCAGCAGAAAGGGCGTCGTCTTCCATCGGGACAGCTCTAGGCCACACACATCTTTGATGACTCGGCAAAAACTGGGAGAGCTTGGCTGGGAAGTTTTGATGCACCCACCATATAGCCCTGACCTTGCATCATCGGACTACCATTTGTTTCGGTCAATGCAGAACTCCCTTAATGGAGTAAAGTTGGCTTCAAGAGAAGCCTATGAAAATTACTTGTCGCAGTTCTTCGCCGAGAAACCACAAAAGTTTTACACTGATGGAATAATGTCTCTAGAAGAAAAATGGCAAAAGGTGGTCGACCAAAATGGTACATATTTGGTTTAATAAGGTTCATTATAAATATAAAAAAAAATGAGTTGAAGTTTGATTAGAAATACGAAAAGACTTTTTCGACTACCCAATATGATCCAATACTCTCATACCAGCATTTAATGGATAATCCGCTGACTTTATTACAGCATTTAAACGTATTGGCATAGATTCTATCAAGTTTTCACATGTGCCTGATGAAATATAACACCATTCGGTTTTCAGCGCTTGCTTCATAAAATAAATACTTTGTTTTTCTGGACAATTCCTTAGTGCTGGTCCATTAGATTTCAAGCATCGAAGATATGAGTTGGCACAATTAATGGATTTGTTAGTCACTACACAATAATTTCTTTATTTTTCACTGCGAAGCTGCCACAGATTATTTACCCATATATACATACAATATGTTGGGGATGACCGAGCTCTTCCTATCATTTGTGATGTGCGTCTTGATATTGCGAATAAAAAGATACTTAGAGTTATGCCGCCTCCGAATGGCAAATTGTTTTTTATGAGAAGCTTTTTCAGTAAGTTGAGAAAATGGTCATTAGTACTTAAAAATGTTGACGGGCTTATAGATCCCTCGGTTGGATCTTAAGAAAACCATGCGGCCGGTTTAATTTGGTACCACTTTTTCTTTAGCCTCACTAATCACATTCCAATGTTGACTTCCACGTAGTCAATTGGAGTTGGCTTATCAGCATGCACCCTTGACCCTTTGCTCTCTCGCCAAACAATAGAACATTATTCAAGGTGCTTACGGTATTTGAGAACATGTATACCTATGTGTGGCTTTATCTTCCCGAAATAATCATTTTTCCTTTTGCTCTTTCTCAGATAAGGCATGAATGACTATAAGTTAACTCAAGAAACGAAAAGGCATGCAGTTATCGTAGCTAATGTGCAAACCACACCGATTTAGAAATCTGAAATTTTTTAAAAGCGCCCGTTGATTGGCTGAAGCACTTAAAATGCTATGGTTTTTTCTGTGTTTTTTTTACGAAAAAAATGTTGACCAAGACCAAAAGACCAACCGCAGAAATGACCAGAATAACAGATGAATAAGTTTCAATCCTGTAGAGGTTCCTGTTTTCATGCACAGGATGTTTCAAGCACTGTTATGGCATATTTGTTAACTTAAGGGTTTTGAGTGAGCTCTGCATCGAGGTTCTAAAGACAATAGTGAAACCCTGGATTGATAGTGACATTCCATATATCTTTTAGCAAGACTCTGCTCCTTCACACAAAGCGATGACGATGACTGGATGGCTTAAAATTTCCATCCGCACATAGGAAAGAACTTATGGCTGCCTAACGCTACAGATCTAAGTCCCCTGGACTACTACATACGAGGTGTAAAACCAACAAGCATTCTCATAACACCATTTCTTCTCTGAAGGCTGCAATTAATACCGTTACGCTCAATATGAATAAGGAGCAATTGATTTGGGCATATAATTGTTTCCAGACGCGGATCGAGGAGGTTATTGCAGCTTATGGAAACTTTATTGAATAATTTAATAGATATATAGTTAATGTTGTTTAAAAATCCGTGAAGTTTCATTTGGTTCTGTTCAAAATAAACACCCTGTATAACAGCATACACCGCTTGACGCAACTACAAGACAAATTGAAGTGCTTTTTTTTGAAAACGATTTGGTCAACTGTTCGTCCTGAGATGGGCGAGTGGCTCGGAGGTCGCCTGAGAATTAGTTTTACTTCAAATGTGGTTATTTTGATTATTTACAAGTCTTTTTAGCCATTGGAAAATTAACTTAATCGCGCAATCTGATTTCACGTTTTAAATTTGACTTAATTTTCAGCCATTGCTAAATGTATAACGAAATCGATTTCGTTTCTGCACCCACTTGGGTGTAACCTAAAATCTTTCTTCGAAATTTCCCACCATGGGCATGATGACTATTGGCTACGACTGCTTCTGTACTTTAGCGTAATACATTTTTCTTCGGATGTTGTATTTGTATTCATCGTCTTTTCCATCACCAGTCACAAGACAGCTCAAAACTTTATTTGTGAAAGCAGAAATTTACTTGTTGAAAAACGCATTTCAATGTCTCTTCTTCAATTTTTAGTGCTCGAAATTTCCTTGATTCTATCATTCTTTTTGCATTTTGCACGGATTATTCGCCGAATAATGCCTCTAATTCTGCGCTGTCAAATGATTTCAGTGAGCCAGAATTTCGTTTGGTGCTCTTATCGAAAAGACCGTTTTTTAAGGATTGAAACTAAATAGTTTTAGGTAACAGTTGTTGCATATTCAGCAAAAACTTCACTACATTTCAAAGATTTGATTTCTTCAAAATAAAGTGTTGTAGCAAAAATTTCGCTTTTTTCGTTTTTGTCGTTTTTTTCATTTTAAGCGATTCCTAATATATTTCAGAATATTCACACAAAGTTACAGAGCCTAATTCTCAATATTTCCGTAGACACAAAGCCAAAGGTAGGCGAGCGTTAGGTAGTTACGCTGTGACCGGACAGCTATAGTACAAACTTTATCTTCTTTTCTCGACATTTCATTTTTATGATTTCTTTGAATTGGCGGACATGAATGAAAAAAACTTAATGAACCTTTTGAAATGAATCATAGCTTGTTCCCTTCAGTATTAAATTCTCTTTTATTTGAACTAACAAAATAGATAAAAAAAAAATTTCAAGATTTTTATACCAAGTTGAAGTAAATTTTTTTTTATAGAAAGGCATTTTTTCTTTAAAACCTCCAAAAAGTTGAAATTTTGGAATTTCTCTCAGTTTTCTTAGTTCATCTAGAATAAAAAATCATGATAATTAGAAATCCATTTGAATTGTTTGCTTTAGATAATAATTACGAGCTGTATCTTGTACGCCAGTTGGAAACTCCAGCGTTGCACCGCTCAACTAATTTCTATGTTAAACATTTTTTTCAACTTATTTTAACCAGTATAAAAATTTTTTATACTTTTTAAATGTTCATTAAAAGATAGAAAAAACTTTGCAGTGTTGAATTAATTTTGTCCTTAAAAAAAATCGCAAAGAGATGCAATTTTTAGACCTCATAAACCTGGCTCCCCCCTTGACTTGAATTTCGACGTTTTCATCTCATTTATTTTCGACTTTAGTTCAGTCTATTATTAAAAATTCACATCCAAGAGCCCACAGGGCGTTCACAATAGTAGAACTGCGGCAGTTTCCAAAGTTTTTTGTAAATCTTTAATAATTTTCATGAAGATAAATATAAATAGGGCTACCGATAAAGTCATCCTAGATACCTTAAGGCGTTATTACTTAGCTAATTTCCGATTAATTTGGTCAAACGACATGATGTTTGATAATTAAGTGTTTTCGAGATGTTAAAAATTAATTAAACATTTTATTTGGCTGTACGCTCGTACGCTTTTTCTCAATGTTGGTACAAGGGTCCGATTTTTTCTGTTTTCAGTTAAATGATATGTCAACTACTAAAAACCAACAATTCCTCAAATTATTTTAAAAACTGATATGCCTTCTTAGCTATCCAAGGCACTGTAATACCTAAGTTAAAGAAATAATCCGTAGGCGGATTGCGGGCCAAACTACTGGAGAGTAAGATTTTGTAAGAAGCAAAAATTAAGAAAAACCTGACTAAAGTAAAAACTTAACAAATTGAATATTCTTTTTCATGATAACTCGTTCTCGATATGATGGTTCCTATTCCTGACAAAAATGTATTAAACTTTCAAAAAGAAAACCTAATTTCTTCTCTTAAAACATTTCAATTTTCGCACCAGCAAAATCTTAATACATAGAAGTCCGTTATTGTTACAAAATACTCCATTCTTTTCTTTCTTAAAATCGGTCAAGTGCTTATTGCTTTGCACCAATCAACACTAATACATTTACACACAATTACCCACACATGCAGGAACTTAAGTGGCCATTGAAAAACGAAAAATCGTAGATTCCGAAATGTAACACATAAACATGCCTGAACGTGCCCACTTCCGCAAAGCCGGCTTCTCGACAATTTCCATGCCATGGGGAGACCACTGCTACAGCTTCCTCGTTGCTGTCACCAACAACAAAGTGAAAATGGCAATTCGCTTAATCATTTTGTCATGCTTATATGAATTATGCGCGCTGGCTGAAGCATGTGTGCTTGTATTCGTATATATGTGTGTGTGTGTGTGAATAACTAAGATGCCTATGTAACTGTATTCTTGTTAGAAAAGCGTGTTGTGGCTACAGCGACCGCAAAATTCAGCCACGAACGCGACACCAAAGCGCCACAACAACATCCTCAACCAGTAGCTCAACGGCCAGAGCAACTAAAAGGCTTCTCGCTCCACAAATTCTACGACCATACAATTACACAAATGTAAATACAGTTGTATGCGTGAATGTATTAGAGGTTGAATATTAGCGGAAGATTCTAATCTAGCGATTTCGCAGTATTTTTAAAGTAATCACGGGATCCCGAGATTAATGTTGGGACATAACTTTTTTAATAAAAGTAAGAATTCAATAACTGAACGCATTTGGAAATAAACTGATTTTAAAAATCGCATATTTATTAATACAAATATACCTTAATGTGGTATAGTTTTGGAATTGTATTTAAGATATTATGTGAGTCAGGGAGGCAAATACCCGAAATAAGAATGAAAATACTAAGCACAAGGCAGTACGATTTTTATGAGCTTTTATTAGGAAATCACGTTCTTAAATTGGCATTCTTGCATATTTAAACATTTTTAACAGAACAGAAAGAGAAAATTTCATATTCGAATAAATGTTGGCCATGGAATAGCTCGAGCCTATTCATTAACACATATAAATACACCTGTGTTCACAATAATAGTGGCGCGACATTTTAAATATTTTTGTGTATTTTTTATTTTTTTTTCTTCATTATAATTTTTACGGTAACATAAACTCTACTAATATAACTAAAATTTTCAAGTTTTGTACAAAATTAAAAAAAAAAATTATTAAAAATATTTATAAAAAATTTTAATCAGAATCTTCCGAAAAGTTTCAAGCATGCAGTTTTATAATTCATTATATAAATAGTCTGGCTTGCGTATTGATGTTTTTCCACAAATGCAGCGACCTACAGGCTTAAGCCGACACCCAAAAGCAGTTGTTTTTTTATGAGGAGCTTTTTCATGGCAGAAATACACTCGGAGGCTTGCCATTACCTGCCGAGGGGCGACCGTTGTTAAAAAAATAGTTTCTATCATTTGATGTTTCATGAACGCAGCTTCGAACCTGGCCTACCGAATGGTAGTCACCTACCAACCCATTCAGCTATAAAGGCCGCATTATATTTTTCGTAAAATGAAGTGTAAGTTTGAAGGACCTCCAAAATCGGGTTGATTTTTGATCATTTTTGTGCTCTTTGTGGAATTTTCCTAAAAAATATTTTCTATCATTTGATGTTTCATGAACGGAATTATATTTTTGGTAAAATGAGGTGTAAGTTTGAAGGACCTCAAAAATCGAGTTGATTTTTGATAATTTTTGTGCTCTTTGTGGCCTTTCAAACATTCGTTAAATAGAAGAAAATCCATAATTTCATAAAAAAGAAAAGTAAAAATCAGTGCGATTTTTGACTCACTTCAAACTTGCACATTACTATATTAATTTAATGATAATTTTCCTAAAAATTCTAGCTAAAAACTTGGAAATTTGGATGAAGATTTTTTGGTTTTACCAAAATGTTATACACAGCTTGAAACTATGAAATATGTGATTTTTGTGTTAGTATGAACTACATTTTTATAAAAAAATAGAAATAATTTAATAAAAAATAAATAGTAAAACTTTGCAATATTTCGCGTTGCTATTATTGTAAGCACAAGTGTAAGTGTGGTGAAACTCTTAACTTATACGCCAGTAAATGTGTTTTTTAACTTAATTTGCAAACGTTTTTAAACAACGAATGCTTTCTTTGTTCGACTTAATGGGGTGGTTTAATTATAAATAAAAACACTGCACAAAACTCGGCTGGGTAGTGGACCAAACCAATTGCTTTCAGAGGCTCAGTCAAAAAACATATATATATACATACATATATATTAGGCCGGGTCGATTTGTGAAGAGGCAAAAAAATCGCCCATTGCTCTGTGAAAATCGTATTCTAGGGATCAAAATAAGAAACTTTGCCGAAGGAACCATACCTCTAAAACGAATTCTGATGTCCCCCAATTTGGATCGAACTTTTTAGTTTCTTTTCTCATGTAAAGGCCAAAAATGGTGATATTTTGAAATGATTGTATGGGGAGCCCCTCAGGGGAGTTCCAGGGGGTGTGCCACTGGCATGGGTGGATCGGCCGTCCAAAGTTAGTGGAGGTCGGTCATACATTTGGACTCGATTGGAGCACTCTAAATGGGTCAAAGTGGGATTTTTCGTTCGACCCAAATTGGGGGACATCAGAATTTGTTTTAGAGGCATGGTTCCTTCGTCAAAGTTTCTTATTTTGATCCCTATAATATGATTTTCACAGAGCAATGAGCGATTTTTAAATCGACCCGCCCTAATATATATATAATATATATATAATTGGTGCTTATACCCTTTTTGGGTGCTTGGCCCAGCCCAAGTATACAACTTTTTTTGCGAACAATAAATTACAGTTTACGCTAGTCAAAAATACATCATCTCTATCCAACGTTTGCAAACCAAAATCCTGCGGAGCTTAGTAAACGCACCATACTATTTAAGGAATAGCGTCCTTCATCGTGAACCTGGCCTACCTACTGTGACTGAAGTAACGAAGCAATTTGCCATAACTCACAAACAGCGACTAAAAACTCGTGTCAACGATGCAACATCCAGCTTGAAACTGGAATTGTAAAAGTCAAGCCAAGAAGCAACACTGAGATTTGGTAACTCCAAAAACACTCAGGCTAAAAAGCCAATTTTATTTAAAGCTCTGGAAAGTGAAAGTTTAGATAGTCAAGGAAGAAATGACAGAAGTAACAAAATGAAAAAGATAGGACAGAATAGAGAAATGGAGTTAGTTACGCTCTAGAGAATTTTCCACGTTTGGTGGTAAGTCCGAAAATATCCTCCAGTTTGAGAGAACGAATTTTTCTCGTTCTCATGACATCAGAACCCAAAATTAGCAGACCTGCTCTAGCAAATGCAGAACATTCACAAAGAAAATAATGAGTGCTATCTGTCTCCTCTAAGCAAGACAGGCAAGACGGGTCCTTAGTGATTCCAATATTCCTATTCATGTAATAATACCGGCCATCAACCAAACGTCTTTTCTTCCAAGTCTTCGAAGAAAGTTCGATAGTTCTCTGTACGGGCTTCTCGCAAAACACTTTGCAGTTCTGCAGCGTTCAAGACGGAACCATCGCTCCTTATGTAAATTGCATAGTTAGTCGCTGATCTAATTCACAACTCCTGCAGAACTGATTCCGATTATTGGCTCTAGTCTCTGCCTGGTAAGCACTGATCCACTGTTGGCCAATTCATCGGCTTTTTCATTCCCTTGAACACCGTAGTGTCCTGAAATCCATACAAGTACGAGCTTATTTCGCCTTGCAACAGAATTAAACTTCTCTTTACATTCTTGAGTAATCTTTGAGGTTTGCTTTGCGTTCTCCTAGAGCCTTTAATGCAGCCTGACTGTCACTAAAGACTCCAATATGTTTCCCGCTCCGTCTTTTCTCAATTGTCCATTCCGCTGCTTTCAAAATGGCAAAAATTGTCGTTTAGAAAATAGTTGGTATTCCTCCCATAGCGTAATGATACTTTTTACTCTCGTTTAAATATCATCCGGCTCCATAACCTTTTTCTTTCTAGGACTCATCGGCAAAGAAAATATCCGTCAAACCTCTTTGAATGCACTCTGGATTACTCCATTGCTCACGGAATGGAAATTTGACATCAAATTTCCTTCCAAATGAACCTATGGGTATAAAGTCGTTCTTAGGTGCCAAAAACAGTGGATACTGCGCAGACAGCATTTTAAATATATCTCTGTGTCCCGAAGTTGCGTTTTCGTGCCAGAAACCATATTATGGAGCCTACACATTGCTTTTATTGCTTCCTGTTGTATCTTAAGATCCAAGGGGAGCAAATCAAGCATAGCATTTAGGGCATCGCCGGAGGTAGTATCCATGGACTTAACTATAGTCCGTTGCCACCAAACCTCAGAGGTATACATACATAAGTGATGATTGGTCTGATAAGAGTTGTGTATATCCACCAGACCTCAGCAGGTGTATCCTTTTATAACTACATATATACCAGGCGCATTTGTAAAACACTTCTAAAAATAGAATAAGAATCGTTAATATGAAAAACATATAAAAATTAATAAAAAAAATTAAATAAAACAATAAGAAATAAAAAAAATTTAAAAAGCTTGCTATTAGGCGTAAAATGTGAGATCTTTGAAAACCTTGTTAAAAAAAATGCCAATCAATGTCTTAAAAAAATTTGTTTGGTTCAATACCCACGATGGAGAGAATAATGAGATGGCGCCTATCGTGGTTCCGTTACTCTCAGCGAACTTGACAACGAGTTACGTGATTTTAGCTCCAGTATGGCCAGATTACCATTTTCGTAACTTGATCTAGCATTTTTTGAAGTGAAAACTTCTTTAGAATCGTTGGGAGTGATTTGAGAAAAAGTGAAACGAAAAAAGCGACACTCTTGGCTACGAATATTACATATACACGTAGCGACGAACTAAATAACTTTTAGGCCAGCGCCGACAGCATGGCGCGATAGCCGAGCGGCTAGCAATGTGAGCTTCCGATCCAAAATTCTTGGTTCGAATCACAAGAAAAAAAAAATTTTTGTACAGTTATTTTATTTTATTTTATGATATGTTTATGAGGAGCTTTTTTTCATGGCAGAAATACACTCGGTGTGTTGCCATTGCCTGCCGAGGGGCGACCGCTATTAGAAAAATAGTTTTCCTTAATTTTGGTGTTTTCACCGAGATTCGAACTGACGTTCTCTCTGTGAATTCTGAATAGTAGTCACGCACCAACCCATTCGGCTACGGCGTTTGTTTAATTTTACTGATGCAAAAATGAGGGAAAATATTTGAATAAAGTTTGCTTACTGTTTACACATTTTCCAAAGGTGACGGAGAACCAAAAAAAAAGTCGATTTTCAAACAAATACGAGTGCATATGTGTAATTGTGTTAGAATTTCGGTCACGCCCCAGCAAAACCTGCGTGCATATGTGTTTGTAACATTCAAAAAAATGTAATTGTGTTAGAGTTTCGGTCACGCAGGTTTTGCTGGGGACGCTCATAATAGCAACCGCGTGTGTATTTTTATATTCGTAAATATTTTCATTTTTAAATATTTACCGCAATTATGCCGAAAAATAGTACAGAAAAGTGTCGTGAGTATCGACAGAAAAAAAAATCAATAAATAGCATCACGGAATTCATTCACGAAAATTTAATAAAGTATACACCAGAAGTATCGCGGATACTTAGAAAAGATTACGATAAAGTTCCAATGATTTTAAGTGGCGATTTTAACGTAAATTTTGCATTGGACACAGCGGTTCCTTTAATTGACTTTCTCAATACAACATTCAATTTAAAAATGTGTAACAATCGCACTGAATCGACAACACGATCAAAAACAACAATTGAGGCGGTATTTCAAAGATATGTTGACAACATCGAAACCAAAGCATTTGTATCATATTTTATCTATCATAAGCCACTCGTATCATTTGTTGAAATTGAAAACATTGAGGATGAATAATAATAAAATGAAGAAAATAAAATATGAACTTTATAGCAATATTATAATGAACCTATAATTATCCCGCTCCTAATGCTGCTTTCGTCTCATTCTCTCTCAGTTTGTTTTACGGAAGGTTTCACTTCTATCGCGTCTAACCGTTAGACTGGTATTTTTTTTTTTTTTTTGTAATTTAGTCTCGGAGATTTAGTTCTTTCTTCATGACATTTTTCTAGCTGTTCTAATTAAAATGTAATGTTTATAATTTTGTAAAATATACATTTTTTAAGAATTAGTTAAATAATTCACTCAGTTTTATTTAGCTTTACTTTTTTTAACATCTGGTGGCATTGCCCGCGATTGCAGGTGTTGTTGGTATTCTTCTGCTTTCGGCAGTCAAATCTCTCTCTCGCTACTGCAGCGTTGCCTGGCTTTGGATATAAAAACGCACTAAAATGCCCATTCAAAGAAAATAACACAACAAATTTTTATTGAATCACTTAAACAACTTTGTATGCGTGACAAATTGTCTTTAGAATGTGCGTGTTTTTTAATAAATGATTTATGCTTATGTACAATTTAATTTATATGTTGTTTTTGTTAAGCGACACTCTCTTGTTAAGGGAACGACTTTTTTGCTATATTTGATGTTATCTAACTAGATAAGGTACTCTTTTTGAAAAAATGTCAGTATGGTTTCTTTAGAATTTTCGGGTATTTTGTGGCTTATTTTTACAATGAATACACCTCTTGAAGCCTTATGTCCCAATAAGGATTGATGGCCGGAAGAAACGATTACACCCCTATGGTTTTAATCCGCATTCAGTAATTTCAAACGCCTTTTAAAATGTGTAAAAAGGTGTTCAATCTAGAGAAGAGTTGAGAGAAGAAGATTTAATATTTTTGCATAACCTTAAATGGAGTCAAAAATTAAATTTGCACTTTCAAATTATCAAATTTTATAAAAGTAAAAAAATATTCAAAAATTTTTAAAATCTTCTCTGAGTGACCTTTTTTTGTTTAATAACATAGTTTGTTTTTGAACTTAAAGTTTCGGTAGCTTTAAATTAAAAAAAAGAAACAAACACGGAACTTAAAATTTTTTGCGTTTTGGGTATAAAAAAGCAATAAATTTATTGTGAAGAGCAAATGGTTGGCAACACTGCACAACTCGGCAAACGTGACGTCACGCACTCGTGATGGGCGCAATCTTCTTTCTATCATTCTTGTTCGATACCCAGAAAAAAATTTCAATTCAAACCAATTCATACATTTCTGTAAAAGTGAATTAAAACAAGTTTACTGAAAATGTAATACTTTTCATTGTAATCAAATTTTTAAATAAACAATTTTTCACACCTGAAAGAAGTCGAGATCCCGAACATTCGGGATTTCTGAATCGCGGGTTTGACGTCCCTAGCATGCGTTAGACATGGTAAGCTAACAAAATGTAGCCAGCTAAGCCGCATGCCCTATCATAGTGTGTGTAAAGTATGTCTGCTTGTGTTACTGTTGTTGGGCGTACTGTAATTTACATACGTCATAAAGGATTAGCATATCCTGATTTATTTTCATTAGAAATTGTGTCCTTTGCACGCATAACACTCATCACCACCACCGCCCGCCAATCCGCCCAATCCGCATATGAGTGGAGGCGGTTCACGTTGGTTATACGGATTTGTGTGTGTGACTTGTCAGTTTGCAGCTGATGCCAATGCATTTCTCCCGGTAAATCACACATATTTACAAAATTATGTGCGTGTGAATGTTTTGACACTGATTTTAATTTGCAAATCTATTCCTTTCGCATCGTTTTGTGTTGTGTCTATTTTTGTGGGTCATCCATTCAACTTGTTTCTTCCTCTTCCCACTCTGCTGCCACTGACACCGTTTTCAAATTACCAAACATGCTTGAGTGACTAACTGAGCGCAAAAGTGGTGCAGGACTAATTAGTTAGATAAACATAACTTCATTAACCGGAAATGTGTCAGAAAGTGGGAAAGGTAGTAAATTTGTACTTACGAGTGTGTACCTGTGTATACATTTAGAATGGACAAATGTAGTTCAAGGCGACTTTTGAAAATTGTGTTTGCCGAGTTGAAGAAATTACTCCACTTCAAATGCAAATAAATCGACGTCAGTTAAGGGTGCAGGTGAATTTATGACACTGAGAATTTCTCGAGAAAGCTACACAAGCCCAGACTGTTGAAATATACAACTCTTTGCTTCGAAATGTTTATATGTATTAGGCTGTGAAATATGATTAGTTTGGGAGTAAGAAATTTGCATAAAAAAAATAAAATATTTGGTGCTTGGCCGAGCTCCTCCTCCTATTTATGGTGTGCGTGTTGATGCGAGGGACCTACAGTTTCAAGCCGACTCTGAACGGCAGATTTTTTTATGAGGAGCTTTTTCATGGCAGAAATACACTCGGAGGTTTGCCATTGTCTGCCGAGGGGCGACCGCTATTAGAAAAATGTTTTTTATTAATTTTGCTTTCACCGAGATTCGAACCAACGACCTCTCTGTGAATTCCGAATGATAATCACGCACCAATCCATTCGGCTACGGCGGCCGCCAAAATACAAAATAAAGGGCCTGCACATGGTCGAAATTTAAAATTTTTTGAATGCAAATGTTTTTCGGGAAAATATCAGCGCAGAAAAAAAAATTAGAAAATAAATCAAGCAGCAAATAAATTGGATCGTATCATGCACAAATGTGAGCCGGTATAAAGAGTTCGGTTCGAAACGAATTTAATACTGCCTTACTACTTAATTTTTCTACAGTTAGTGTAATTTTAACCAGCTAAATGCAGGAGCTCTTCCTGTAATTGGACTGATGGCGTACATCAACAAAAAGTACATTTTTTATGATGGCTTAATTTCACTCAAAATTTTTCTTTTTATATTGCACTTGATCCAGTTTAGTTACTCTGGCTACTTTCACATGCATTGTGAAAAAAAAAATTATCAAAAAAATTACATACAAAAGCAACAAGATTTTTTGGTGTGCGAATTTTATGTGCGTACGTACGTATACAAGCATAACCAAATTAATAATTTTTACTAATTTAATTCCAACTGGGTTCGCTTCATTTGCAATATTTAGTTCATTACACAAAATTGTTCTCGAATTACGCTCAAGAGCGAAAAAAATTCAGTCATAGGTTGCGCAAAAAGTAAACTTTTGTTCAAAGAAAAATAATTTCTGTTGTGATTTACTCTTTTACCTTTTCGACCTGGCCCTCGTGAAAAAAATATTTTCATATAATAAACACATACACACATACGCATATATGTATAAATTACTAAAATGAATTACTAAAATTGAAATGAAAAGGCACAAAAAGCGCCAAATGGATAATATTTCCAAGCCTTTGTAATATCCAATAGACAAGTAAAATACAAAAACTGGCACTATCATTATTAGGTCACTTCAACTTTTTACAATATTCGCAATATTTTTTAGGCTTAATTTCTTTCGTCAATTTCTTTTATGAACGTAGTTCATTGTAGCATAAAAACCTCACAAACTAAAGTTCCACGCTTTGCACAAAATTTACAAAAATGCAAAAAAAAAATCCATTCTGCTGTTTTGCTGACGAAGTTTTAACCATCGCTTTGTGTCTACGAAGAAAGGAAGAGAGACCTTATTTCTAATGCTGGGGCTACTTTAATCCTCACTAAGGAATGGTCTACACGTGGTATTGCTATTGGCAATCCTGGACAATTGTAAAGATAGTGAAAAACAGTTTCCTCGTCCCCACTTCTCCACAACTCCACAGCTACTGCATTTATATTCTGTAGTGTTATTAATCTCACCGCGTGCTCCTCAAATTGTCTGCTGAAACTCCATACGATGCGTCTTTTGTGAGGGGTGAATTGGCTCATGACGTCGTCTAGGACGTTTGGCGAAGTGAAGGGGCGACAGAAGACAACCTTGCCTTACGCCAGTTCGTGGTGAATGGGTCGCCGATATTGACATTGTGAAGCGCTGCCACTCGGAGTTCTCATAAAGGGATCTGATGAGGCGAATTATCTTAGCGGTAACTCCCTTTCTATTCAACGCCAGCCATATTGCGTCTCTTGTGATTGTATCGAAAGCCTTCTTAAAGTCAACAAACATCATGTAAAGCGGGGAGAGCCAATTAACTGATTTTTCTGCTATGATGCGAAGTCAACACAGCTTCAGTGAGGGTGAAATCCAGCTGGTTCGATTTTCTTTAAAGTGTTAGCAATTTTTCACGCTCCAAGAAACTGAATCTGCTATATCCGATATTGCGTAGTCAATTTTAAAGTTCTTTAGCGTAAAGGAGAAATTTCGAAAAGTGAAAGCTTCACAATGTTATATCAGGTAGCAGATGGAATGGGATTGGAAATAGCCAGCCTTAAGCTGTCGATGCCGTCCTCGGAAAAAACTACAAGGTTTGAAAACCTAGACCTCCCACTAATAAAGCCATTTTGATGTTGCGTGGCTAAACAAAGCCGGTTTGCCTTTACAACAGTCTCAAATAATTTCGAAATTGTTGTCAATTTCGTAAAAGGTCTATAGTTTGGGACAACTCTAATTTGAGTTTATTTACACTACCTCCATTTTTTGACTTTACTTTCTTACTTAGTTTAAGATTTCTCCTGTTGCTGCAACTGCATGCGAGTATTTCGTTTTTATTCAAATGATTATTTAAATTTCTTTATTTTTGTGCGAGTGTTGCATTTAACTTCCACGCCTTTTTTGTTGCAACGTCTGAAATAGTTTTGTTTTTTCCGTTTTTTTGCACAACGATTTGCAACATCTAAATTGTGCAAAAGCGCACTTTTTACATGCAAACTTGCAACAGTTGCAAAATTCTAGCTGGTAAATACTATGAGCAAGAAAATAGGCAAAAGAATTGAAGCAAGACAGGTAGCACTACTCAAAGCACTCAATTTAGTTAAAGATAGATTTTGAAGTAAGATGCAGCAGACGCAGAGAAGAATTGAGTACTTTTGTTAAATGAGAAAAGTTTAATGATGTTGGCTGTGTTGGTTGAGAAATGTTGCAAGTTGCACAATGTAAACTGCACCTACATATACGCGTATACACAGCATTAAAAGCGTGACAAGTTGCATTTACAGAGTAACTGGATAGTGGCTGTAAATAGCTGAGCTCAATTGAAGGAAGTTAAATGTGTTTGCCTTTAGCTTTTTTCAAAACACAATAAAACTTGTGTCAAAAAGTTAATCATACGCCATGTACAACTATTGTACTGTAATGAATCTCTATTTCAAACTATGCAAATAGTGGAAAAGTTTTTAGATTGCAAGAATTTATCACAATTACGACTTACATAGTCATCCAAATAAAGGCAGCAATTAAAAAACTTTGGCAGAGGTGCATAAAAAGCTTCTTTAATGCTTAACCTTTCATTTGAATGCCAAAATTAAGTACATAAAACGAAATATATGCAATTTTTTTTGTAATTTTTTCTGTCCTCGCACTGTTGCCCCACGACTGCTGCCAATTGCTATTAAAAATGCAAATCTTTGTAGTGTAATTTATATCTGCCGCAAATAAAAAACAGAAGTCACCAATTAATTTTAATTTTTCGCTCATATCCTTTACCGTTTGTTTCGTTCAACGCTTGTGCTACCCCCACATATCCATCGTATCACTGTCATTTGTCCTGGAAACTGTGTCCTTTTGCGGTGCAATGAGTATTTATGTGGGACAGTAATGCCAGTTGTGCGACTGCCGGGCTGTCAGACCTCCAAGCTGCATACGTCTTGTTGTTGCTTGTTGCCTGTTGGTTTTGAGTTGTTGCGGTTGCTAGCATGCATACAGATGTATGCACACACATACAAACCCATTTATGGGCTTTAATAATCGCTGATCGTTACACTCACTGGCGCCTGACAAAATTTCTAAGCGAAGGGTTTTTGTCAGCGAGATTTCTCGCCATCTACGGGGATCTACGAAACCGAAGTGGCTCTAAAACTCTTTGGATTTCAAAGCATATTTGGAACCACAGAAATGAGAGAAGATTGGAGATAGTTGATTTATGATAGTGTTTTCCCCCAAAGATGTGGATTCGTTATTTGGAGCAAATGCTCAACAACTTGAGAAGAAAGAATTTGTCAAAAATCAACGCAATTTTTGAGCCACTTCAAACTGTAGTGCCAGTTGTATCAAAATTTTTTGAGCTGTAAAACTGCGCCCCATTGTTTTTAATTTAATTAAATTTTTTTTCAAATGTTTTTAAATTTCCATGAAAATGTGTTGAATTAAACCTTATATAGAGTTTAAAAGGTGGTCGTTGTCACAAAATTATGTATATTTGTATCAAAAAATAATTCAAATTAAAAACAAATGTGTTAATAGTCAATAAACTTGTCAAAATGTGGTACCTCTGTAATAATATCGGGCTGAGAATTTAATATGGTCCAGGTAAAATGAAATATGCATCCTTTTTGGTAACTTGTTGCCATTTGAAAGGTAATTCCGTCATATCTGCCAATCTCATAGCAGCTCTCTTGTCTAACTCTATCAAAAAACAAGGTTGCCCGAGTTTCTCTTGAGGCGAATGTTTCACCAGTAAGCCCCATTCGCCATGAATAGAAAGAGATAGTACTTACATGGTGTTAGGCGAGCAATGTTTAGCTCCTTGTCAGCCGGTGAAGTATTTTCATATTAGTCGGACGTAACAGTTTCTATTATTGTATCGACATCTTTGACTTGCATATTTGGTATTAAAATTACTGGAATAG
The DNA here is from genome assembly GCF_027943255.1 of Anastrepha obliqua. NCBI lineage: Eukaryota > Metazoa > Arthropoda > Insecta > Diptera > Tephritidae > Anastrepha > Anastrepha obliqua. The sequence continues at coordinate 81,934,400 of NC_072895.1, read as the reverse complement.
GATCGACAAAACTAAAATTTCACATAATTGGCTATTACAATATCGGGACTATCAGCACTATTCATATCAGCCGCCTTGCGTTTTTGTCTTTATTCGAAGAAAAGTTTTAACATATGGAAGATTTCCCTTTGCTGCTGTACATCTTTGGCATTCACTTAAAAAGTACTCAGCCAGCAATGACGAAGCGGTCTTAGATATTTCTTTAGTATGAAATTGTATCTCAACCTTTTCATAGTGCTTTCCTCTGTTGGACGACGCTTTTTGCCTATACTCATCCCTTATTTTCCAACCTCAACCATATGCTGCAAAATCTTTTCCACAAACTTATAACAATACACAAACAACCGCGGAAAAACTACGAAAAAAAGTTCGATATCTTTGTTTTAATTTTCTTTCAGTGATTGAGTTTCTCTTATTTCAAACGTGCCAGATGAGCTCTGAAGCACCCATGACCAGTCAAGATTTGTGTTGAACTGAAGTTAGCTTTGCTATGTGATTTTGATATCTATGTTTCTATCATTAGAATTAGACTGTATATCCAGTATTCATTTCATCCTTTCCATTTGGCCCTTTAGCAGTACTTATTGGATGTTGTCCAGAAAGTACTGATACTGCGTCTCCGGATGATGAGGAAACCACGTAGCATTGAACGTAGATACAGCGACCGCCACAGCTCACACACAAGTGGCATGAGATTTCTTTGACCAGTAACTTGGATTATTCGGCAGCTGACCTTTCATTTAAGAAATCTCGAATCGGAGGCTTTACAATGACTACTGACTTTATGGGATGAAATACAGCAAGTTAAGTTTAAGCAGGATGGCAAAATATGTCATGTCCCAATCGACTTTTCGTGCACCAAGCTTGGTGTATATGTTGCCGTCTATGCTGGTCAATTGATCTCCTAGCTAATTTTGTCAGTACAATGCCGAAGGTAGCGGCAAATAGCAACAGTATGGTATTAAAGAACCAACTTTGAACTTAACTAAACTCATAGAATTTTGCTAGTTTTATTTCATTTTTTAAGAAGTCTAGTATCTGACATCAAAACAAAATCAAAGGCTGTCGGGCTCCATATCAATGCTGATAAGACCAAATAAATTAAAATGTCACGCAATGTTGAAAGGCGGAAGCCTGAAACTATAACTTATAACTATGGGGCAGCACGTTTTTTGAAAGAGTAGAGAGTTTCAAGTACAGGGATACTACTAAAAAACGACAATACTATTCAGGGCTGTATCTCAGATGAACTTGTTGCAGCAAACAGAGGTTTCTACGCCAACCTTAAAATATTGCAATCCAAACTACTTTCGCGACTACTTACTAAACAGTATTTAGAAACCATAATAAGAACAGTTTTGGCGTATGGCTATGAGTCATGAGTAATGTATGTATATCAGGATGCACAAAATCTCCGAAGATTCGGCGAAGAGACTTACGAAAAATACATGGTCCGATCCGGGTTGAGGATGGTTGTTACACAATCAGACACAATGAGGAGCTGCTGCGGATTTACAAAGGGGAAGATACCGTTATACAAATGGTTAGGTCATGTCATGCGCATGAGTAAGGAATGTCCCCAAAAACCTCCCTAAATTACAACGGGCTGGCCAGCAGAACGGAAGGCCAAGGACGTCATCAAAGATATCAATAAACTGAAAAGAAATATCTGGTGGTCAGCTGCCTTAAATCGTGTTACTTGGATAATGCTAGTTGATGGGGCTAAGGCTCACCCCGAGCTGTAACGCTGCCTGATAGCGATGATGAAGAAAAGTTGGTTTTTGAGCCAGCCTTTATAAATCACAGTTACAGGTTTACTCAAAGATGATACATTATAAGTAGAGATCGGATTCTTATGCAAGTGCATATTTTGTTTAACATCACATGAAGTTCGCACCTAGGTAGAAACTCATCATAATAAAATATTCAATTTGCATAAAAATCCGATCTCTAATTATAAGGTTTGAAATCCGAAACCAAATTCGGAGAACAACTTCGGATGCCACGTCATGGGAGACTCGGTAGCAGAGTTCTGCCCGGTGATTTCACACATATCCTTATACTCCTCCAACCAGTTGTTGTTCAGATGGCAGTGAAGTAACGCGAGAGGAGGTTCTATTGATTTTTTGCGTGTATTACCAACACAATCTCCATTTTTTCGTGAACAAACCTCCGACACATTCCAATTGACGTCGGTAAATCAGCAGATTATTTCAAATTTATTTTTATTGGTACAAAAGCCGCACCGCAAAAACGATTTTGATTGAATTGAACAAAGCGCTTCAGTTTCTCCTTTTACATACCAAGTCCTTCTCTATGTGATTTTTCCAATGCAAATTAGGCAAACACAGCATCAAATACTTCCAATGACTAATCGTTTGTATCAATTTGTATGATATGACCTAGCCAGCGGGGAAGCAGGTTCCTAAACAAGCCCATAGAGCTAATCATTATTTTATTTCCGGGTTTTTTCCGACAGTTTTTTCAAAGGCGTAAAGTTTCATAAATCTTTCTTTTGATTATTCCAAGGACCACCTTATTAGATGCTGTCATGCAAAACAGCCTAGAATATCCAAGCTGAGTGGCTCCCAAATGTGGCTTTTCTTCAACGGGAAAGGACCTTTTCACTCAGTTACCTGCAGAGTTCAAAGTAACACTTTTTGACAGCAGAGTCTGCCCGTTAAAATACTTTATTAGGTTGAATTTATTTGCATATAGTCACACCAATAGGGCAGATAAATAAGTAGAATTCCTTATTATAGTTTTTAAGCAGATTAGTTAAGTAGTATCTGGTGAATTGTTTACCGTACGCCATCTTCCAAACTTAAACTTCTTTTTGTTCATTTGGGAACAGTTTCGGTCAGTCGTTTAATGCTCTGAAGAGGCTCTGCTTAAAGATTCAGATAGCGAAATATTAAAATCTATAGTAGTGACTCAGTAAACTCCATCGTTATTCCATACACCTGCGTTCACAGTAATGACGCGACACATGGAAATGTTTGGACTATTTATTTATTTTTGAATTAAGGCCCTCGTCTCATTTGAAATGGTGTTTTTGGGTGTTTTTTTTTAAAGCGTGTAAAACAAAAATGAAAAAAGGTTTTTTAACAGGGAAAGACTTTTTATTTTTGTTTTCAGCATTTTGCTTCTTAATCCATTATTAAAACTTACAACTTTTTTTGTTTGGTCACACGAGGTCCGTTGAAAAAGCTTTCTGCCTTCAAAAAATGGTCGTCCGAAACAGGCATGACGCTGGCGATAACGATTACGGCATTCACAGGTATCTGAAATCAAAAAGATAAAAAGGTTCTTCTTCAATATGAATGTACTTATCGTATGAACTACTATCTTCAAAAAAAAAAGAAATTTGACAAAATGGTAGGCGTATTATAAGACATTTGCTCGCATTCAAAAAAAACTCTCACAAATCAACACTGTTTTTGAGCTGCTAAAAACTTACATTTTATTCTTTTAAAATTCAAGGGGCTATGGGCTAATAGCGAAGAAAAGAAAATCGGAATCAACGCGCCTTTTAAGCCCCATAAAGCTCGTTTCTGATTTTTGAAAAGATTATTCGGAGTGGTGGTAAAGCGGCTTGAAAGGCTTCAAATGATTCATGACACCTTATTTTATCATCAAAGGCAACTCCGAGACTAGATAATGGACACAGGGTGCCAAATTAGGTGTATGCGGTGAATGGTTTAATAAAAATGTTCACTGATGAATTCAAAATTTCTGAAAGATGGCATAGAGCACAACAAGGAAGTATAAAACCATGAGATATTCAAACGATGCTTCCCTTCCTCCGATTTACGCTGTTCTTCAAAATTTTTTCCAAAACCCTAGGAGTTTGCAACACATGGAAATTTACCATAAAAAAATAAATTAATAGTTGGCGCGTGCACTTCTGTTAGGTGTTTGGCCGGACTCATCCTCTTATTTGTGGTATGTCTTGATTGTTGTTCCACAAGTGATTGTTGTTCCTACAATTTTAAGCCGACTCACAACGGCAGAGGAGCTTTTTAGGAGGTTAACCAGTGCGTTTTTTCTTGACTTAGGTGTCTCATGCACGCAGATTCGTACCTACGTACTCCGAATGGTAGACACGCACCAACCCATTCGGCTACGGCGACCGCAAAGAACAAACAATTGGCATAAGCAATTTTGATGACTTTGGTTTTCTTACTGATGTTCAAAGCACACTGGGCTTGAGATGCATATTAGAGAACTCTTTTTCCTCGACAATTTATTTCCAATGGCCAGCACTGGGTTAATTACATTATGCACCCTGATAGTAGGAGGTCAGAAGACTTGATTCCTCCTTTCTCATATTGTGGCATATGCCATTGTTTTTATTTATCTGAACCTCATTGTTGTTGTTGTCCCTGCCGCACATTACGTGCAGCATAGAATCCATGGCTGATGGTGGTGGTGCTGCTGCCGCTAAGTGTGCGGAATTGTTATTTATTGCGTGCAATGTGTTGGTATTTTGCCAACACTTCTGCCAACATTGTTGGTGACAGAAATTTTCACATTAGTAAAAATTCAACCAGTAACAACGAAAAATGTGACGAAAAAAACGCTGACGAAAATGTGTTGAGGTAGTTTTAAAGAGCGTTAACATAAATGTGAATGGCGACATTTGGGGAAGCTTTAATACAGGAACTTGAGACGCATTGAATTTTTCTTAGTTCACCAGCATTTTTTACATTTTTATTCTAGTGAGAATTGTTATTAAAACTTTTTTTATCAGCTAAATATTTATGTATATAGTAATATAAATATATTTAACTGGCGTGAACATCTTTGTTGCGTGCTTGGCTAAGGTTCTCCTTGAACATGTAGTGTGCGTCCTAATGTTGTTTCTCCAATGGAAAGTCCTACAGTCTTATACCGCCTCAGAATGGAAACTGGTTTTTTAGAGGAGGTTTTTCATTACAGAAATACACCTGGAAGTTTGCCATTGCCTCCGGAGCGGCGACCGCTATTAGAAAACATTTTGAACTTAGTGATGGATTCAAAAGACAGAAATGTCAATTTATTTACCACTTTTGAAAAATATAAGCGAAGAAGTATTACTAGGTGAAAGAAAACTGTCTGCAATGATACATTTCTACATCAAAGCAAAAGCAGGTTTTGACACTTTTGATCAATTAGTTGCAACTGGTTAAATTACTCGGTCAAGATAAAAAACTAATCACTGGCCCTATGCGTTGTTCTGAAATATAATAGACATTTCGGCAGTTAACGCTGATTATTTATGGCTCGAAGTGAATGATTGCTGATATCGGAAAAAATTAAATGCGCCGACTCTTTTCAAGGGATTTTCTTTAGTTAATCCCTAGAAAATGGGTAGAAAAGTATTACCTAGAATGAACGCTTCCTGTCTGCTGGCTTCATCTGCCCAATTAGAGTCACCATAACCATTGTCGTCAAAAAACAGGGTGCTGCCATCTGGAGCTAGGTGCGAGTTTTGCCCGAAAAAGATAGTAAAGCATATTCTTCGCACAATTCTTAAGAGAAGTTCCTTTGCGGTGAACCCAGAACTGCCACCTACTACTGCGGAAGTTTCAATTCATGGAAGATGTTATCCGAAAAAAGAAGCGGGAAATGGAAACTTATGCTGAAGAGCATTAAGCGTATGGTTTTCAAAAAAGGCGACCCTGGACGCACGGTGAGTAAATGAGTATTGAGTATATGCGGAAGCAGTCCCAGCGTTGAGAAAAAATCCATGCGATGAGGAAGGATGCTTGGGATCGCCACATACGTAGTAACGACGGTTACTACAGGGTGGGTCATGTAGCGTTTGCTTTTTGAACCATCTATTTTTTTGAGAATGGTAACACAAATGACATGTCAAATGTGTTCATAATTTACTTAAAGGTTCGACATTTACGAAATGGGACGCTATACGCTTAAACAAAATTGGGAAATATTGAAAACCTATTTCCAAAGTGGTGAGTCTTCTTCTTGTTTTCTGATGAATTTCTGAATTGTCGGATTTGGGGCTCAGAAAACCCACACGTTACTGTAGAGAAGCAAATGCATCCACAATGAGTCACTGTTTCGTGCGGTTTTTGGTCTGGCGGCATCATCGGGCTATTTTTTTGGAAAATGAGCGAGGAGCCGCGGTTACTGTAAATGGCGAGCGTTACCGCGACATGCTCAACGAGTTGTTTCCAAAAATTTAAGAGGATGACATGGACGACATTTGGTTTCAACAGGACGGTGCAACTTGTCACACTGCCAAAGTTACACTCGAACTTTTGGCTAACGTTTTGGAAAACCGAATAATCAGGCGAAATTTCGATATCAATTGGGCGCCTCGGAGCTGAGATTAAAGCCCGTTGGACTATTTTTTGTGGGGAGCTGTTAAGGAAAAATGCTATGCGAACCATCCAGAGACGATTGATGCTTTAAAACACGAAATCGAAGTTGCCATTCATGAAATTGGAGCTCAAACAATCGAAAATGTGCTTAAAAAATGGGTTGATTGAATAGCCTACTGTGAAGCCAGTCGTGGCAGTCATTTGAACGATATTATTTTTTATTCATAAATTACAATGTTCAATCTTCAAAATAAAAAACAAAGTTTGAAAAAACATGTATTAGTTTTTTTTATAGCCGATTCAAAAAGCAAATTTTACATGGCCTACCCTATACAGCTATGGTCAGACATTTAGCGCACTTTATATTATACTGATAAATAATGCAGTTACTTCTAAGAGAGTGCAAATTTTCCTAATTTTGTTTTCAGCCTGATAAGAGTTATTTATGGGTCTCTTCAAATGCCCAAAAAGTAACCGTTATAATTCTTTCGTATTTGTTATTGCTTATTTTTTCTTGAGTTCTGTCTCAATTACGTTGGACTACTATTTAGCGCACTTACACGTGTTTTTCTCTTACATGCGATCGGTTCGGCAAATAACTATTTTTGTGGTGAATATTTAATTAATAACGTCTATTATTTAAATTTTTGCTAAAATGGCTAGACGAAAGTGTTGTTCAGTTGAACAAAGAAAAATAATATGGAACCTTTACCAAATGGGGACCAATCAAGTGAAGATTTCCAGAATAGTGCATTGTTCAAGAGAAATGGTATACAATGCCATCAGAGATATCAAGTCGGATTTTAATTTATTAAAACAAAAAAAACACGTAAAGCTCCGCCACGTAAAAGTTCCCCCCGTGAGGATCAAATAATTGTAAGGAAAAGTCGATCGGATCCTTTTATGTCTTCACGAACGATAGCGGCTGAAGTAAGGGCAGAATTAGGCTTAGTTGTGTCCAGTAAGCTCGTGCGAAGGTGTATGAATGAAAATAAAATATTTGGTCGCATAAGCAGAAAAAAACCGCTCCTATCAAAAAATAATATTAAAGCGCGTTTATCATTCGCGCGTAGGCACCTCTTCGAAAAGACAGAGTTTTGGAAACGAGTACTTTTTACGGATGAAACTAAAATAAACCGCATCGGTCCTGATGGAAAAACGTATGAACATCGTGAAAAAAATCAGGAAACCAACCCACGGTACACAAAAAAGACGGTGAAGCATGGCGGTGGGAATTTAAAAGTTTGGGGTATTTTTCGTGGCGCGGGGTTGGGCTGCTGGTCAAGATAGAAGGAAATATGGATAAGCATATGTAACTGAATATACTTAGAAATACATATTCTTTCGAGTTTATGCCAGTAAATTGGATATTTATGCACGACAACGATCCGAAACATACTGCGGGAGTGGTCGAAAACTGGCTTTCGCAGGAAAATATTACCCAGCTCGATTGGCCAGCACAAAGTCCGGATTTAAATCCAATCGAAAACTTGTGGAATGATGTGAAGACGATGGTTGGACAAAAAAAATTTAAAAATATCGACGAACTTTGGGAAGGTGTACAGGAAGCATGGAACTCTATTCCTTTGGATAGGTGCCAAAAGTTAATAGAGAGTTTACCACGCAGCTGTGAAGCAGTTATACAGAATAACGGCTATTCTACCAAATATTGACATGGTAAATAATAATAGTCAAGAATCTTTTCTCAATTCTTACAAATATTTCATATTTTTTACAGAAATCAAAACTGCGCTAAGTCTTTGTCCAAATCCCACTATGACCAAATAAGAATTACTTCTATTTTATCATATTTTTACTAGGGAAAACTGTCTACTTTAAGTTATTTTGTCTTATAATAAAGTGTTAAACTGGATTTAATTTGGTTTCATATCATTTAATCGAGCATTATATTGAACTCTTTTTAAGTGCGCTAAACGTTTGACCATGGCTGTATATGGTGCGAAGGCATTTTTAACCCAACCTCACCGCCGAAAAACAAAAAGAGACACATATACTACTAAATAATACTTCTACTACTGCTACTACTCCTTATACTACTTCTATTAATATTAACTCTACTCTTAATCAAACTTGTACCACTACCACTACTACTAATCCTAATACTTTTACTACTACTCTTTGTATTTCTACTACTATAACCTTTACTACTACCATTACTTCTACTACTTGTATTAAAATTAATTCTACTCCTACTCCAACTAGTACTCCTAATTCTACTACTTCGACTCCTCCTGTTACTACTACGACTTCTACTACTATTACTACATACTACTTTATATCCAGCCAAGTAAACACGCACAAATTTCAGCCACTTAAATGCCAGCAACTAAATTTACTACATCGAATTTCCAATTTCGCAGATTGTGTATTTCACGGTAAGGGAAATTAATGTGAAGAAACTTGCAGGCAGCCTCCATCTAAAGAGCAGCACACAACTGCCAAGTGGAGTAACAAATCTGCCAACTGAATAAAATTTACATGCACCAAACAAAATACGAGCGAACGCACTTTAAGTGGGATTTGGCTACTTTACAAGTTTCCCAAAATAAAAAAAGGGGCAATATCGATGAGTTTGGACAAAGCCAGCTCAGAAGAGAAAGAATGTAAGGAAAGTGGGAAAACACTTAAATTCATGTTTAAATATGTTACACCAGGCAAATTCGCACAACCCAAAATGAACTGTACCAACATACACGCACACACCTATGCCTACATATTTATGGAAATGTGCCTAAACTCGCATGCCTACCCAAGCTCTGAGCCGAACAAAATCAATGGCGCAAATGACTTGGCCAAGTTTTATTGTTTTTGATTTTTGCAGTTATCCATCCCTTCCGAATGGGACTTTCTTCCAGCACCTAGATGAGTTTGCATCATTCTCCTCTTCATTGGCATTTAGTTTTGTAACTTGAACTACTAAAAATTCAAATCAGACACACCGCATGAGTAGCAGGATAAGCAGTCAGACTGGCAGCCAACTCATGGGAATAACTGAAACCGAAGCGACAAGCAGCGCAGACGACATTCTTTACATTTTGATGCTCCCTACATTGCATGCTGCTCCTTCACATCTTCACCCCATCTTACTTCACTACACACATATACACATTATCGCACACGTACATGCATAAGTGCAAGTATAGTCCTGCCTCATTGTCATCGATGTCATCGGCGTGGCTGGTAGCGTAGCCAAAAACAGTTGCCGAACTGGTGACGCCACTAAGTGAAGATGGTAGACGCAAAACCGTCGACTGATCAAAGCATGTCGCTGTGTGTTGTGGGTGGGCGCATCGGAGACTCCGTTCTACCAATAATCAATTTCCGTGATTGGATTACGTTCGGCTACTTCCGACATGCGGTTTGGCATGGAAAATGTTGCAATCGCCACAAAATCCCACCACTGCCACGTCCAGAATTCTTGTGCTTTTGAGCGCCAATGGTGGTTTGTGCAAAATTTCATTGTTGCTGCCAGACCTGTGCTTGTTTCTTCTCATAGCTTTTGGTCATATTGTTGACTCACTTGGGAGACATGCGATGCCGTTTTATGCCACCGACAACATGGTACTTTTGTCTTTGTTTCTACTTGTTGTTGCCATTGCTGTTGCCCTAGCAGCCAATGTTAGTCTATGCTCGAGTTTTGTATGTTTTCTATGTCTTCTCGCATCCTGTCGAAACTCAAAGGAGCTACTTACCAAAGACATGTTGTTGTTGGCTCATTGGTAGACTGGCTGAAAACATGATCATGTTCCAAGCCATGGTAATAACAAAAAAGTGCGGCAGCTCTAGCAACGTGGTTTGGCGTTGAATGCAGAGAAAGAGCGTAACAGCCGCAAAAATCATGGAAGCAACAAAAAACACGAACAGTGACAATAGCTGAAACTAGTAGCGAAGAAAAGGGAAGCGCAATGTATGTTTCGATGTCAAAGGAGGTCAAAAATCCTGCCGACATGCATGGCTTTGCAAGTGCAAGTGTGTGGAATGTCGCTCAATGGGCCATATAGACGTGCATCCATGTGCTTGGTGGTTATATTTGGTGAAGCTATTTGTGAATCTATCAGCGTGCACACATACATACGTAAGTTCAAACTAAGGTATGCGGTTTTATGTTTATTTGTAAGTTGGGTAATAAGATTATTGAGAACAAATGGCGAAAACAGCGCTGATGCGATTTTTGGCAATCGAAATGGCAATCAGGGAAATGCAGCCAAAGTATTATCAAACGTTATAAAAACACGCTGCAAGCATTTAGTGCAGAAAACTAAGTGGGAAAAACTACAATAATAATTCAATACATACACAAGGAGTAAAGCAATTTGTGGCGAACTGGAAAGTAGTTAATAGTCATAATAAGCAATTAAGAATATCGATTTCTGTAAAATTACTCCCTAATCCATAAAACGTAGTTTTTACTCTGTGGGCCGATTTTCGTAATAATAATAACAAATAATTTTTTATCTCGGTATGAAATTTTTAAAGGTTCATAATATTCTGACAACGTGTTTTTCGAAAAAAGTATGTTGCTTAAAGGCAACGAGTTTATAATGATTTGAATTTTTTTTTCGCTTTTTAACTTTGTAACCATCGCTGCGTTTATTTTGTGAAAAATAAAGCTTATTGGGGGCCATCACTGGGTCCAAGCGCTACTTTTTGCAATCATATTCCTTCAAGGGAGGAGTGGGCAGGGTGCAATAGTTGGAGACGCGTGTAGAGGGCGTGGTAAATATGTTTTTGGATGGTTCGAGATTTTACGGAAGAGTTGATGGCGAAGTATTCTGCGAGGAGTTCTCCGCAAAGCTCAATTTAGACTTCCGGACCACTATAGTGCTTTCCCAGTGGAGGTAGCCGCAATTAATTAAAATTAAGCAGTGGATTGGGTGCTTACTTCTGTAAATTACATAAATATCTACTCCGACAGACAAACAGCACTTAGGGCTTTGGCTCGTTGTTTGTGCATTCGAAATTAGTCGGAGAATGCCTGACTTCCCTCTCGACTGCATCCGAATACTTCAATATTAAGCTCATATGGGTTCTCGGTCAAAGCGTCATAGAGGGAAACTCTCGAGCTGATGAGCTTGCTAGACAGGGGACCCTGGAGATGGTTTCATCGCAAAGTGAGAGAACTGGGGTTTCTATTAGACCCTGTGGTCTACTCCTGGAAAGATGCGTTAACTCAACGAGCTCTAAGCTAGTGCGCAAACGAGCAAAGTCGCGAGATCGGGGGCGCTATAGGGAACTTCTAAGGCTACTAAAGCCCCAGCTCTCGAATTTGGTGGGTATCCTTATCGGACTTACAGGGTTTAATTGAAAAGTAATGAGCCTTCTCGCGCGGAGCATCTGCGAAGCGATCAACCTAATCAGCTGGTGGGAGAAAATGATCGTTAGACCTTCCACTAGATACCGGTCCCAGTTCGCTGGCAACAGTGGTGCACTCAACATTGCTCCGTGCACGAAAGCTGTTTTAAAAGTGTGTTAGGATTTTGCAGTAGCGAAAATGCAGCGATAGTTGGAGCAACGTTACTCGATCAAATTTTGCGTAAAGCTAAACAAAACGAGTACTGAAACCATTGGGCTACTCAAGGAGGCTTACGGGGACCAATCTCTGTCCAGTGCCGAGGTAAAACGGTGGCCAGTCGCCACGACCCAAAAACGGGCTCATGTCGAAATCCAAGGTTAAAACCATGCTGATCATCTTTTCCGACTCTCGAGGCATCATCAACAAGGATTTTGTATCTTCAGGAAGCACTGTAAATGCGGCATTTTACAAAGAAGTGCTCCTTCGGCTGAAAAACCGCGCCGCCCGGGTTCAGCCCGACCTCGTCAACAATTGGGCCCTTCATCACGACAATGCGCCGGCGCACACCGCGCTGAAGGGGAGGCGTTTCGACTTCATCGAGTCGATCCAAAAAACTGTGACAGCCGAATTGAACGCGATTCCGGCGGATGAGTTTAAAAATGTTTCCTGCAGTGGAATTGCCGCTACCAGCGGTGTATTGACGCTCAAAGGTCCTATTTTGAAGAATATTATATTAGTTGTATAAGCCAAAAGGTTTAATAAAACTGCTCAAAAAAAATAAGGCTCATTACTTTTCCATCAAACTCTGTAGCCCGTTAGGTGGCCCTGCGGTGAGACTTGGGATTGCTTCAAATACTTTCTGCAGAAGCTGTCTGGTGGATGAAGTGGAATATTCTCAGCATATTCTTCTCAGCTGCCCTGCTCTCGTCGAACAAAGATTTAGACATGTCAGCTCTCACGTTTTAAAATTAGGGTTGGGCATTTTGCACTACCACTAATTTTTTAGAAGTAGTTAAAATACGGGTATTGTTCGTCAGTGCACTATGCCCAACTCTGGTTTAAAAACGTGAGAGTGGCACTCTTGCATCACTCTGGGAAAATAATAACATAACTACGTACACCAAACTGCGAGCTTTCAACGCATGCGTCAAGACCGTCCTCCTATACGGCTGAGTAATGTGGAAGGTCAGCGCAATGATAACAGGGCGTCTCCAAACGTTCAGTTATTGTCGCTTGCGCCGCATAATGCGAATGTTCTGATTTCATATATAACACCAAATTACTGAGGAAGGCTAATCAATCCGATGTTGCGTCTGAAATCCGCAGAAGGAAATAACAATGGGTCGGCCACACCCGGTGGAAGAGTGACGAGAACATCGCCAAACAGGCCCTGCGATGGTCATTGGGAGAGAACGTTGGCAAAGAACAGAAAATGCTTTCCACAAGCGCCGCGTTATCGTCAGTGAAACGAAATAAAGATTCAGTTTCCCACTATTCACCATTGGAATCATTTGGCTTGCCATAACATAAACTAATCGATTTCCTTTTGAAATACGAAAACGAGAAGATTATCTATATGAGAAGCGTCGCAAATACTAAAGGATCAGTCCAGCGAAAATTCCATTATATTGCATTATTACATTGACTGATGAAAAAAGCTGCGATGCAACTTTATCACAAGACTTGCCAATTTCATTGTAAGAAGTTCAATCTGGATTTCCATACATATCTTGCCGGTGTTGCTATTAAGAAAGACTAATTTTTAAACCCACAGATAATATTGATAGTAAGTAAAACCATCCGCTATGAGAAAACACTTTTTCTATAATTTGGTGTTTCATCCACAGGCGTCGAATGACAGTGAAGCGCCAACTCAATTGGCTAAGGCGGCCGCTCTTTATTATATAATATTAAGATTTCTGAGTTTCCTGAAATGGAAAAGGTGTTGTTCATTTGGTTTGAGGATCAAAGGACCCAAAAGTTACCAAGTGCGAGTGATATGCTAAAAGAGAAAGCCAAGTTACTTCATGCCAAAATTCCGAAAAAACCTCCAGGCTTACACGCCAGCAATATTAAAAAAAAATTTAAAAAAATTGGCGCGCACACTTCTGTTAGGTGTTCGGCCGAGCTCTTCCTTCTATTTGTTACGTTCGTTTTGATGTTGTTCCTCAAATGGACGGACCTACAGTTTTAAGCCGACTCCGAATGGCAAATGGTTTTTTATGAGACCCTTTTCCATGGCATTCCCGAATCCCATTCATGGCAGAAATACACTCGGAGGTTTCTGTTTTTTGATGTTTCATGCACGCGATTCGAATCTACCCATTCCCGAATCCCATTCATGGCAGAAATACACTCGGAGGTTTCTGTTTTTTGATGTTTCATGCACGCGATTCGAATCTACCCATTCCCGAATCCCATTAATGGCAGAAATACACTCGGAGGTTTCTGTTTTTTGATGTTTCATGCAGGCGCTTCGAATCTACCCATTCCCGAATCCCATTCCTATGGCTAAAAGTTTGCGGGGAAAAATTATCAAATAAAAGTCGCTCCATCAACCCATTTTTGAATCAACTTAACAAAAAAATTATGGATTTAAGATTTTTTGGATTTGACGATAAGTCTGCATTTTTTGGAAGCACTAACCCGATGAAACTCTTGTGCGCTCAAACGAAACATCGGCTTCGAGGTATAAGAAGAATTTTAATTAAAAATTGAATCGAAAGAAGAATTTTAATTAAAAATTGCGTAAATAAGCAGGTAAAAGAGTTCCTTCGCGGGCAAAATCTTCCATTATTTCTTATGAGCCATGCCATCCCAAAGAAAGCAGTTAAGGGGTCCCGGTGGTCTAGAATTTTCAAAAAATCGATTTTTTTTTTGATATTTCGAAAGTATAGGCTTTTAAGAATATACTGCCAAATTGAAAGGATATTACCAGTATTTTCGATTCTGCAGCCGTTTTAGCAGGCAGAGTCAGATTCGTCACGCGACAGCATCAATAGTCGCATTTAAATGGTCAAAACTTTTAACTTAATTATCTCAAAACTACTTTTTTAGGCCTGGTGTTGTCAAAAAAGAAAACAAAGAACTTTTCAACCGAATCGCCTGAAATTGTAATCTGTTGTTCACAACATCAATGGCTATCGCCCGAACTAGAATCATATTATTGTTTCAATTATTTCATAATTTTATTGATTAAAAAGCTGAGAAAAAGCGATTTTTAGAGTGTCAAATTCAAAACCGCGCAATTTTGTCATTTTTTTTTTATTCTAGTACGGGACATAGCTACAGTCATACTGATTAGTAATTTTTTTAGGTTTTGTATTTCAGATAAACAGAAGAGCCAAAATGGGCACACCGTCCAGATCCAATTTTTCAGGATGGTCGCCATTTTTAAAATTATTGATATTATAAATTTTTTTTTTTCAGTTTTGTATATAAAAGCAGTTAAATAAAAAGCCTAATATAGTTAAATATCGTTATTCATTTTTTTAATTGTAAGAAAAAAATTCCTAAAAATACCCTAAATTTTCGAGCTCTAGACCACCGGGACCCCTTAAAGAGCTACGACGGCCAAATATCGGTATCTTAACTCATATTGTTGCTCGTAGAAAAACTATCGATGAATCACTGCGAAATATCGACCTGAAATGTGCAATATGCTTTTCAACTAGGGCATGGCATGCAACTTATCGCTTTAAGATGTATTTAAATAATACAATAAAAGCAAATAAACGTGGATAAACCTTCTTAATTTGTATGAAAAAAAAAACTCAGCACTCGCGCCAACCTCGAAACTTGCTCCTAGCCCGGTTTTCATTACGTGCAAGAATCGAGCTTTTACTGTATTTACATATAGGTAAGCATTTTCAGCCAGATTAAACGACTTGAACAATAAAATCGAAATTTTCGCCACTACTGTACATGCGAATTAATTGAAAATAGCCAACAAAGGAGCTTTTTGAGTAAATGAACATATCGCACCCTAAATACAAAAAGGTCACAACTCAAAATTTTCCACACTCGAGGTTGACTTGTTTACAGTAGCACAGAAAACAAACTATGTGACATATCACGCTGAAATTTGCCATGTAAGCTTATAACAGTCCTACCAAAAAACAAAAAATTTATTTTTGCTACATGTCATCCGCGGACCGTTTTATTGGTAACGTCTCGTTCATATTTGAGCAGAAGGGACATTTTGAGTTGTGACCCTTTTGTATTTAGGGTGCGATATGTTGTTTAAATATAGCTACAATTTACATTAATATACAAACCATATGCGCGCGATACAAATTAAAGCTTGTTATCCCAAACGCTCGCCCGACTAACTCAAGCGCTCAAACCAGATAAGCGATCTGAGTTATTTGAACGCCAAAAATATACCTAATATATTTTATAGCTACAAGCTTTTGAGTTTCGATTTCTTGCTCTCTCCCTCTCTATTCCACTCACTCTCTCTCCCTCTCTCACTCTCTTACTCTAAAACTCTTATTTCAACCGTCTCCCAGTTGAAATTTCTACTGCGTACTTGCACATACATACATCCATACTGTACATATATAAATAATGACTCTCAGACATGCAATTATATTTTTAAATCAATACATTTTTGTAAACCTGTTTAAAATTATTACACTGTATCTTTTTAAATTTAATAATTGTGTTGATGGTAATTCGTGCGGATTTGTTTTTTTATTTACTCACCCATTGGTATTATCGTCAGTGCATGAGAAGCAAATGTACCGAAATACGAGTTTAATACCAAAAATTATATTTTATATCAGACAGCTGCATATCAGACAGTGCTTGAAAGCTTTTAGTACCTATAAATACATATTTCACGTGATTTTATTTATAATTCATGTGGCTTCCGACAACAAAAGTGGTGCATAGACCACTTTAAGAGCCTAAGTATCATGGCGGAGCAGTCAGTCGAATACAGATCGACGGCCTATCTCTGTTTTGGCGACTTCGAAAAGGCATTCGATAGACTCGTCCACAATGTAAAATGGAAAGCGCGGGGATGCACAGGAATGCCGCCAAAGCTTATATGGTTCGCCAATGCCTTTTACCAACAAGCCAATTATAGAGTAGTACCTAACAATTCAATAAGCAATAAAATCCCAGTCCATCAGGGCTGCGTTTTGTCCACACTCCTATTTGATATTGTTCTTGACATGGCTATGACGAATGCGACCTTGACTATGGAGACGATATCTGTCTGCTTATGCATAACTTTACTGACATGGCTGCAAAAATGCTATGGCAGCAGATGTGGCAGTATGCCTCAAATTCAATATTAATAAGAACAAGACACTACGAAGCAGCATGACGAATAACAACTGTTTCGCAATAAATAATCAGCCAATCGAAGATGTTAATTCCTTCTGCCACCTGGGTAGCATTATAACTACCGATGGCGGATCTAGAACTGATGTTAATCGCAGAGTTCAGAAAGCAAGGCCTTTGGGCGACTACAACCAGTTTGGGGGTCCTCCTTTGTACATTCAGTACTCATGAGCGGCTGTGAATCGTGGAGCACGGTAGAACAGCGATATAAAACAACAAGTATTTGCGACTGGTCAGAAGTCGTTACGAATAACAGATGAACGAATAGCTAACAGGAGATAACGCTACAAGATGCTATTAACGTTGAATGGAATCCACAGGGTAGCCGTAGGCCAAAATGCCCAGCATCTACCTGGAGAGAACAGACCGAGCTCGAAATGGCAGCCCAAACCAAGATCTAGAGAGAGATAAAATAACTGGCTTAAGATAGAGAAAATTAGAATAATTTTATTACGGTGTTATGTTTCTTGTAGGAATAATCGGAATTTAAAAAAATAAGGCGAATTTTCAAACTTCGCGGGCTACGTACATTCGACTTTCGATTATTATTATTTTTTTATGTTGGTACACTCATCTCGAAGATATGTTCACGGTTTTAGCAATATAGCAGGTTTAGTTTGTTTGGGAGAGGCATAAATGACACAAGTGTTTTGTGTGTTCGGCGATTTTCTGCTTTTTTGGTCTTGGCTCTTCTGGACTCTTCCATTGGGGCGATTTTGCTTTGGCTTCGATGTCATAACCATATACCCATGACTCGCCACCAGTTATGACCCTTTTTAAGCAAATCTGGATCATCGTTGACGTCATTCAACAATTCCTGAGTGATGCTCATGCGACGTTGTTTTTGGTCAAAATTCAGCAATGGAGCGAACGTCGGTGCCACACGCTTCATGCTCAAATTTTCCAAAAAGATTGCATGGCATGAGCCAACCGATATACCGACATCGTCAGCAACTTCTCTAATTGTGATTCGACGATTCTGCATAACAATTTTCTTCACTTTCTCAGCATTTTAATTGGTTGTTGATGTGCTGAGGCGTCCAGAGCGAGCGTCGTCATTCACATTATCTCGAAGTTCTGTGAAAAGCTAGTGATACAATGGTAAACATTTTTATTGACTCAGAGCACTCTCACTGAATGCCAAGGAAAAGTAAAACTGTATCATTTATTCTCAATGATGTATCTTTATTGGTTGCTAATTTGATACCCAGATAGTTAAATTCTGGTACACCCCGAGTGCATAGTCTCCGATCAGCAGGTCAACAAGCCATAAACCGGAACTGGATCGGACCATAAACTTCCTTTTCTGTGTGTTAATTCTTGGCCCAGTATTTCGTATTATTTTTTTTAGTTTTATAAACACACTCTTTAATTCACTCCTGCCTTTCGTCATAATAAGTGTGAGTATATCATCACACACAGCTGGAACGACTTGTTGTATAAAGTCCCATTTGGATTTATTTCGGTTATTGCTGGTTGTAGGACTAGGTTGAATAGTTGAACTGCCTGTTTACCCACCGATATAATGGGAAATGACTCTGAGCACTCTCCTTGCGTAATAACATTCGCCGTGGTACTTGTCGGCGTCATAATAGAAAGCTCATTTAGCTTTAGCGGGATGCCTATAGCTAGCAAAAATTTAGTTTGCCTTCTATCTATGCTGAATACTTGTTTCAATTCCACGAATAAGCAAAGAAAGATTGTGCCTCTATGCAACCTTAATATATTGCAGACTAGTTTGCTCTGAAACCAGCTTCGTAATCAACCATAATTTGTTAGGAATATTCGCGTATTTTTTCCAAAAATAATGTTTGTAAATATTTTACACGCAGCGTTTATATACAACTACAATATTATATCCTATCAAACAAAACAACAACATGGTTTCTACTGTTTTAAACTTTTGGATATTATTACCATATTTCAAAAACGTGTATTTAAGTCGTAAATGAGCGGCTATGAATGGGCTCCCTTGATTTCAGAAAACAATTCGTCAATCCCTCTTGTTTATTTTTCAGCGGCGGGCAAATAGAGCTTTGGAAAATAAATAAAAATGTATACAAATGAATTGAGGATGATAAAAAGCCAAGTGATAATATAAACAGAGTAAAATAATGGCGTACAAGGTGCTAGCACTAGAGCAGTTGTTTTTGCGATTCTGTGTATACTCGTAGATTAACAAAGTGACCGGCTTCTTTGTTGATGCTTTGTTTATTTGTTTATGTTCTCCTTAACAATAAAAATAAATTTTGCAATAACAAAGTACATGTAAATTTTGCTGTTGCTTAAGTGCTATCAACTCTCCCAGATTCGCTGTAGTTGTGTGTGATAAATAATAGGGTAAGTACCAAGGCGAATTTATTACAGGTGACAGCAAACACATATAAGTAAAACCCTACATGTATTTGTTGTTGCGTTTGGTGCAAACATCATGTCAAAATCAGCAAGCAAATGTAAACATACGAATGTAAACATACCAATACATACAAACAAAGCATATCATTTTGACGTAAGCCATCCCTACGGCGAAAAATTCAGCTGGGTGAATGCTGTCACCTTATTAAATCCACCTTGGGTAAGTACAAAAGTCTGAGAGCCTTCCGCTAGCTGCCTCTTGTGGGTCATATTTGAAGATGTATGCTTTGCTTGTTGTAGGGCGTTTTAGAGAAGGTTAATCGTACTTGTAATTCAGCATCGAAGACAAGGCACACTCTAGTAGTCCAATCGTCAAAAACATCGATAAAACCATGGAAATGGTCAAGCTCATAATTCATTAAACAAGAACTCAATTGGAACCATTTCCGTACTATAGGTCTCACGAATAAGCTTGGCGGTTGCCATAGGGTACGCAAAAAAGCTTTTGGACCGATTTGACGAGGGCGATATTTTGCTGGAACATAACGAAGACGAAATCGTTGGCATAATTGCATTTCATCGAGAGGGGATTATTTTGAAGGGAATGAAATTGATTTACAAAAATAAGTAAAGATTTTTCATTTTACAACCAAATTCACCTAATTTTTTGCCCACAGTATACATGCAGTGTACAGCAGAAGTCTTGATACCCTACCACTTCGAAGATGTTTCATAAAAAATATCACAAAGGTGTTTGAGTATTTTAATACTTTATTAAAAATGAAATATATCCAATTATTACCGTGTGAAATATAAGAAAGTATAAATTATAAACTATCTCATTCTCCAATAAGAAGGAAAAAACCAGAGATAATGTGAAAATTCGCACAGCCAAAGTGCTGACACTCTTGCAATAAAGTATTTAGGTATGAAAAAGTTTAATAACAATTTGAGAAAAATTACATTTAATATCTAGTAGGATGGCCTCGTAATCGAATAACTTCTTTTATCCAGGCATTGAGTGAATCAAGTTTTTTGTATAATCCGAATTTATATTGTGCCATTCGACTTGGTGCAAGCTTTTAATTTGATTTTTGGAAGCTATGTAGTGTTTCCTTATCCGTTTTTGCATAAATGCTATATAGGGTTCATATCTGGGCTCTGTGGAGGCGTGGATAACAATTGAGGTACTTTATGTATTAGCCACATCTTCAATATGTGCGCGGTGTGTTCCCAAACACGCTGGAAATAAAATCCACCAGACAATCCCATTTTTTTCAGCGCTTGTAACAAGTTTTCTTGAAGGATTTAAACGACTTCTTTTGCCATTATTTCATCAATAAAACAAAATTGCCAACGCCTGATGGGGACTGCAGCCTCATATCATTACGCTTCCATCTCCATGCTTGACCGTTTTAGTTGTATTTCTTGGATTTAATTCTAGTTCGAAAATATTATATTTCCACCCCTACTTCTTCTACTTTGTCCCAGAAGTCAAATTCTTTAAGTTGGTAACTTCTGGCAAGTTCGAACGTTTTATTTCTTTAGGATCACTGACAAAAACCTTTTTTCTAGCAACACGTGCCTTATATCAAATTCCCTTGTTCTTTTGATAAGGCGATCATCTCCCTCAGGAAGTTAACTCCTAAGACGGTCTGATCTCTGCTTATTTTCGATCCTTTTCTCCTTTTTTGTATTACCTTGTGCACTGTGGCTTTACTCCTTTACTCGCATATCAAAACTACCGTTATTTCGCGCAACGGCTACTTCAAATACAGCAGACAAAGTTGATTCTACTTTTTTTTTTTTTGTTTACGAATGAGTAAAAAGTGTATTATTCATATATAGGGTTATTCAATAGGTGCGCTTCAACTTTTTTCCGATAGGGGGGGCGAACGACGCAATATTTTTTATGTTTCGCTTGTCATTTGTAAACTTCCTTAGTATACATTTCATCATGGAACGCTACACACTTGAGCAACGATTGCAAATCGTGCAAATTTTTTATGAAAATAATCATTCTGTTGCTGCTACTTTAAGAGCATTACGGCCATTTTACGTCCATTTAACAAGCCGTCCCGTTTTGGGGTTATGTGAAGTCATTGGTCTACAGTAACAAGCCGGCGACGATTTGTGAGCTCAGAGCCAATATTGAAAGCGAAATTGCTGGAATTTCGGCCGATTTATGCAAAGGAGTGGTCGGAAATTGGGTTCAACGATTGGACTTCGTAAAACGTGCATGCGGTGGTCATGCAAAAGAAATCGAATTTCATACTTATGTAAATGTATATGTTCAAACTCGATAATAAAAAAAAATTAGTTAAAAAAGTCAAACCGTTTGTGTTTTATTCAAAAAAGTTCAAAAGTTGAAGCGCTCTTACTGAAAAACGCTTTATTAGCGCCGTAAAGCGGTAAATATATCACCCACTTTACGAGCCATAAAAAAATATATGCAATACTCGTATAGTTCTTTCTTATTTATAAAATAATTTCAGTGTGGGAAATCTCAACTTGCAATATCAGCTATGACTTGTTCTCTGCTACTAGTCGAGATAGCAATTGTGATTAAATATTTACTTAAGTTTGATTATTTTATATAGAGTTTGATTCTATCATCTGGCTAATGATATTTCAAAATGTCTCTGTTTTGTATCGGGTGTTTTTTTAGCTACAATACATGAGAACTATTGATATCGATAACTATGGGCTGACAGCTGAGAATGGCAAACTGTATGGGCACTTCTGTTTAGTAAAGTTTAGCCAGTCATCGTAGAAGCGTTCAACGTCAAAATAACGCATCCAAATTGAAAAAAAAAATCCATATGCGAAATTCTTCGAGCACTGGTGCCGTCATCGGTATTTATTTCTTTCGAAATGAGGAAGATCCCGTTACTGTGAATGGCGTATTTCTTTCCAAAACCGCGCGCTTGACAATCTATTTTTTTAAATACTCGCCATGCGACCAGATTTATTGGAAATAGATGTCACAAACTTAACTAATCGAATGAAACATGCAACTCGTAGCCACGACGGACATATGCCGGATATCAAATTCTAAAAATAAATCCATGAAATTATCTTAGCTTCACAGTCTGTGAACAACAATTTTTCTCCACTTTATTCTATCCATGTCTTCATATCTCCAGTTGCGTACGTTCATTTGCTTAAGATATCATCTAACCATCTCTTTCGAGGGCGCCTTTTTTTCTTCCTCCTTCCGCAGTACGTGCCCAACCCATCTAATCCGTTGGTCTTTGATAAATCGTTTGTCTTTGAAGAATTTCTTCCATTTCATTGTTTTTGCAAAGGCGGTGTATATTTTCCTTATGACGCGCCCTTCGAAGCACAGCAGCTGATGAATACCATTTGTTTTTAGCGTCCATATTTCTATGCCATATGTGAGGATAAATCATTTGATTTAAATAGTTTTATGTTAGAATAATAGGCCTTATTTGGATTCTGTCGTTAATGGCTACTGCCGAGTCTTTGTCTGCCGATAGTTTAAAACCCAAGTATTTAAATTTATTGATGTTTTCGGAAACAAAGTTGTTTATAATTAGATTAGCGCGGGCAGGGTTGTTTGCTGATCGAATCATGTATTTAGTTTTCTCAATAGTCCTAGAGCTTTTAGATTTTTACCAACAACTTTAGAGACGCGTGTAAGAGTTTTCCTGCCTGTAGTCATATTAAAAATTAAAGATGATAATACGTCTCCTTGTATTGCACCAGATATGACTTGGAATGGGTCTGATAGGCTTCTTTGTACCAGCAATATGCTTGTTATGTTCGACAATGTGCAGAGAATCAAAGTAGTTAACTTGAAAGGTGTACTAATTTTCTGAACAATGCATCGCTTCAATATTTCTGTTTTGTATTATTATTTGAAGTTCTAAAGCTCTTAAAAAACACCCCATATTTAGTGAAGTACCCGTATACATAAATATGTACATATCTTTATAAATTTACCATTGCACTTCAAGTTCTAATTAGTTTCGCCCGTATCAACTTTTCCGCAGCGCAGTGCATTTCCATGAACTGTTTGGTGCTCATTCACTCAAATTCTCTTCCGTCTCATTTCTCCTAAGTTACGAGCCGTTTTAAATTTAAATTTGCCAAGTCATTCCCAATTAATCATTAACCAATTAAATACATAAAACTAACAACAACATTTACTCTTTTCTAATTTCATGTTTATACATACATACACACGCACATACAAACCCAGCTATCTGCAGAGCTTTGCTGTGTCATTCAGTGAATGACTAACTTACCTGTAGTCACCAACCAGCCAAGCGTAAAAACAAAATGCTTTATTAAGGGGTTATATACCATGTGTTTTTCAAAAAAAATCAAAATAAATTTTATTTCTTTATCGTAAAGTACAATCCCTTGAGAACATTTTCCAAAAATTTCATAGAGATCTGAGCAATAGATCGAAAGTTACAGCGTTTTAAATTGTGCGTCGTCACGTCCTGAGCGTACGGCCTCATGCGGCGCTTGAAACTTTAAACGCGATTATCTCAAAAACGTGTTTTTCCAAAAATGCTTTTGCGGTGGACGCGATTGCAAAAAAAGTATTCAACCGATTTTTATAATTTTTTTTTAAATTGTTCGTAATTGATGTCGCCTCTTAGTGACCGATCAACTTTTTATGTATAAATTTTTATTTTGCAGATATGAATTTTTTAATGCCAATTTTAGGACTGTAGAAGTGGAGTTTTTTAAAAACATGTTCCTATTTTCACAAAAATCAAAATATTTAATATATTGATCGTTCACTAAGAAGATATAACCCTATACTAATGAAATCTTTTCGATTTTTTGATTTCAGTTGACTTGGTGGACTTGAATCGCGTCCACCGCAAGCCTCTTCCAAAAAAAGGGTCTTGGGGGAAAACGCCATAACTCCGCCATTTTTAAATATTTTTACACAAACAAAGCCTTTTTTTTTCTTTAAACATTGTAAGATCCAATAATAAAAACTTTTATACAATAAAATTATTGCCACATATCTTTAAAAAAAACCCAACTTTCGCTAATTTCACCGGACCACAAGGTATATAACCCCTTAAGTGGCATTCAATAGTAGACGTGCGATATACAGGGTCTTTCAACTTCGAGGTTTTTTTCTCATTTTTTATTAAAGTCATATTTTATGAAGTAGATATTAAATTTATGAATGGTGATGCTTTCCAATTCAATTCAACCGGGCTATTCGGGTCAGAATCTTCGATTTCGATGTAACTCAAATATGTTGCTCTCTGGTCAAATAATGAGACACGTATTTTTTTGTTCGCCCGAAAAAAATTTTTTTCAAGATTTATCGGCAATTTTGTTTTTTGGCTGAAAATCGATTTTTTTTTAATTATACATATAAGAAATTTTTTTTTTAAATGCTCATAACTTAGTCAAAAAATATCGTGAAACTATTCTTGCCAAGAATATCATTTTCAAAAACCAAGGAAAGAGGTTGAGTGGCATTTTTTTTGTTGCGAAATTGAACTACTTTACTTCTTCTACTTGATTGGCGCCATAAGCGCTTACGCGATTTTGACCGAGTTTAACAAAGCGCACCGTTTCTTTCTCGTACTAACCAACGCCAATTGGGCACACAAAGTGTAGCAAAGTCCATCTCTACCTCGTCTTTCCAATGCAGAGGAGGCCCTCCCTCCTAGAATATCGAATACTTTCAGAGCGGGAGCGTTTGTATCCAATCGAACAACCTAACCCAGCCAAAGTAGCCGCTGGTTCTTTATTCGCTGCGCTATGTCTATGCCGTCATAAAGCTCATACAGCTCATCGTTCCATCGTCTACGATATTCGCCGTTGCCAACGAGCAAAGATCCAAAAACCTTCGCAGAATCTTTCTTTTTCCCAGGGATGTTGTCATTGTCAAAGCTTCTGCGCCATATGTTAGGACGGGTATGACTTCCACCAAAATGTTAGTTTTGTTCGTCAATTGTTCGTCCAAGGTAGCACTTGTTGGCAAGGGAGATTCTCCGTAGGATTTCAAGGCTCACATTGTTATCGGTGTTAATACTAAATTCTAAGCAAATGAAGTTAGCTAATTTTAGTAAATTTATTCGTAAATAGATTTTCCACCCTCAATTTGCGAGAGGTATCAAAATTGTTAAAAAAGAAACTCGACCTCCGGTACAATAAATTTAAGTGTTTGTAGAACGATCAGCACGAACATTTGAACGTAAAATTAAAAAGTTTATTTGCAATCTGTCTAATAGAAGCCTGACCGCCTTGGAAACTATTTGGCCAATTCGTGTTTAACAAACTACATTACATGGGCTTATAATATTTAGTATGCCCAATATATTCAATAAAATATTTAGTCTGCATCTTTTGTAATAATGGTTCCTTATCTTCGAATCATATTTTGTGTTAATTGCTGTGCAAGTTATGGCAAATCAGTCGGCTCCAAATCAGCCGAATTCGCCTTTATAAATCTTTGATCGTCCATAATTTTCTATTCTTTTAAGTTTTGCTTAACTATTGCCCAAACTTTTTCAATATGGTTGGCATTAGGCGACTGCAAAGGCCAATCCAACTTTTCAATCAAAATTTGCTGTTTGTATTCGACACATCTGCGGCTTCGATACTTGGGTTGGTTGTTTTCTTATAAAATACAAGGTTGGTTAGTTCCTCCAAACCTCTGCGCAGCTGACGGTAAAAATCTTTTTTAGTAAATTGTGTTGGTGAAAACTGCATTCGAATTGGCGGTAATCAGAAATAAACTGGCAGAAGCAGCCGAAGTTATGAACTTTAACTGGATGGTCAACAGTTCGTTGCAGTTATCGATTATCAGCAGTACACCAGGACCTACTTATGCAACTATTCGCTCAAAAGGAAGATTCATCCGTGATTAATACATTCAGTTCCGATTTCGCCTTAGCCCATGCAAGTCTTTTTTCAATGTGTGATAATCAGAGCAGCGGGTTTTTCAATGAGCTCCGGAATTTGGACCTTTAGATTTATTATATTATTTTTACAAAAGCTGTATCACATTTTTTGATTTCAAGACCATTAGAGGAATTTCTACATCTTGAAAAGCAAAGTCCTAAAATATAAACGTACAATTCCGTGTTGCAAATTTCCAGAAAACAACTTTGGACAATTATGATGTAGTGACAAATTATGATGTAGGGAATGTGTGGAATGAAAAAATGTTGAGTCTTGGAAAAAGCTAGTTTCTTAAATAACTGGTGCTTTAAAGTACAGAGAATTAATTGTAAATGAATTTATTTTATTCCGACAGACGACCTTTAAGGCTATTGCCGCATATTCTATTCTATTCTATTCTATTCTATTCTATTCTATTCTATTCTATTCTATTCTATTCTATTCTATTCTATTCTATTCTATTCTATTCTATTCCATTCTATTCTATTCTATTCTATTCTATTCTATTCTATTCTATTCTATTCTATTCTATTCTATTCTATTCTATTCTATTCTATTCTATTCTATTCTATTCTATTCTATTCTATTCTATTCTATTCTATTCTATTCTATTCTATTCTATTCTATTCTATTCTATTCTATTCTATTCTATTCTATTCTATTCTATTCTATTCTATTCTATTCTATTCTATTCTATTCTATTCTATTCTATTCTATTCTATTCTATTCTATTCTATTCTATTCTATTCTATTCTATTCTATTCTATTCTATTCTATTCTATTCTATTCTATTCTATTCTATTCTATTCTATTCTATTCTATTCTATTCTATTCTATTCTATTCTATTCTATTCTATTCTATTCTATTCTATTCTATTCTATTCTATTCTATTCTATTCTATTCTATTCTATTCTATTCTATTCTATTCTATTCTATTCTATTCTATTCTATTCTATTCTATTCTATTCTATTCTATTCTATTCTATTCCATTCTATTCTATTCTATTCTGATATAAGTTTTATAAACTTACGAAAGAGCGGTGCCTGTGCGCCAAATTCCACTAAAAAATGCAGCCAAAGCAAATGTGGCAAATGTACACATTTTCTCTGTTTTCTATATCTGCTGATTCATTCTCGTGCCTGTTGCTCTTTACTTTTAGATATACTTCTGCTCAAATATGAACGAGACTGATTTAATAAAACACAAACGGTTAATTATTGTTCAATTTTTATTTTATCTCCGTCAAAGTAATCACCATTGGAGGCGGTACACATTTGCCAACGTTTTTTCTAATCATCATAGCATTTCTGGAAGGCCGATTTCGGTATGGATTTCAGTTCCTTCTACGAATTCTCTTTTACGACTTCAATTGTCTCAAAATGTTTTCCACGGAGCGGCAACTTGAGCTTGTGAAACAGGAAAAAGTCACATGAAGCCATATCAGGCGAATACGGTGCTTGCGGAACGATATTAACATTATTTTTGTTCAAATAATCGCGAACAAGGCGTGATGTGTGAGCTGGTGTATTATCGTGATGCAAAAACCATGACTTGTTGTCCCACAATTCCTTCCTTTTAAGACGAATGTTCTCGCGCAAACGCTTTAAAACGTCTAAATAATATTCAGCGTTAACCGATCGGCCTTGCGGAAAGAACTCCGAGTGCATCACACCTTCGTAATCGAAAAAAACACTCAGCATAAGCTTAATTTTTGAGCGACTTTGGCGTGGTTTTTTGGGTTTCGGCTCCTCCGGGGAGCGCCATTCCTATGATTGTTGGGCTGTTTCGACGTCATACTCATAAACCCAAGTCTCGTCACCAGTTATGATGTGCCGGATGTCCGTATCAGTCATGGCGAGCATTTCCTTAGCGACAGTTTTGCGTTGTTCTTTTTGAAGAAAATTTAACGTTAAATCGTTAAATTCGAAAAACACACTCGAGCTTGACTTGTTACACAGAAAACAAACTATGTGACATATCACGCTGAAATGTAAGCTTATAACAGTCCTACCATCCAACAAAAAATTTATTTTTGCCATATGTCATCCGCGGACCGTTTTATTGATAAAGTCTCGTTCATATTTGAGCAGAAGCTATACAAAATTATGCCAACCCATGCCGTAAAATCTGCACAGAAGCAAAACAAATCCAAAGAAGAGGAAAAACATGCATTTTGAGGCTTTATTCTAATGCCATTACAATTTTATTTTTTTGTTTAATTTAACCCTAGAAGGGCATCATATTTTTAGGACGGTAAAAACATTCTTCCCCGAAACGAAGACACCCACTTTAAACTTACCCCAGACAGCACCTAGACCCAAACACTATATAATAAAAATACCATTTTTTATTCGGAATATTTATTTAATAATTTGAATGCTTGTTTTTTTATTTCAATGTGATATTAATCCTAACAATTAAATTAATCATTTAAAACTGTTTGTTATTTATTTTTTAGTTCATAAGCTCTTACAAAGTTAAGTTTCATCAATCTCGGAGAAAATGAAAGCGAGCAGGCTAAGATGATAGGGACCTGTGATTCGTAGAGACAAGGACCACATCATTAAACTCGCAATGAACATAACTGAGCCAACAAGAGCTAGGGAAAACTCACAATCGACCATTTAGCCAGGTACAAAGGGACATAAGAGAGCAACACCTTGATGATGTGACGATACAAATTTCCAAAATTAATCAGCCTATTGGATCCATGAGACGCAATAAAGAGTCCGAAAGGGTTCGAAAAATTATCGCTTGTTAAAATCGCTTACTAAAAATAATGTGTTTGCGCGATCGGTTCCGTAGAAAGAATCATATATATTGTAATTAATAAATAACTAATTCTCGAGCAAATTACCCAATTTTTAAAGATGACTATGCGGAAAGCTTTGGTAAACCTTAACGAAGCAGGTATATATTTAAAATAGCAGCCCAAATTTTTAGCGAACCGCCGCCGAAGTTTAGAGTCATTCGCGTTTCTTTGGCTTTTCGCTTGTCGTGACAATATTTTTTGTAAACGCCGAGACCATCAAGGTGAAACTTCTTCTCCTCAGGAAATATTACCCCTTGCCACTTCTCGTCCCAAAACTGGTATTTTTCTACAAATTTAAGCCTCGCTCTGCTGTCGTTATATAGAAGCAACTGTAGTAAAGTGTAATAAAACCAAGTTTTTTGCTGCCTATAGGCGTAGTATTTATGGTAGTAGTAGTATTTCATGATTTCCCTTATTACTATTTCGCTAAGTGCATCTATGGGAATTTTTTTTTTCATTTATGTATATTCTAATTTTTTTCTAGGCATGCTGATGTTAATATAAATAAATTTTCGAATATCTTTTTCTTGCATATATTTTACATAGTAAGCGAAAAGTTTCATATTTTGAAAAAAAAAACTATTTTTTTAACTTTGTAATTTTTCACTTTGATTTTATTGAAAAATTATGCACAGCATTATTACCTTTAGTTTTATGTATCACCTGTTTTGATCGGTGACGGGTTTTTTTCAGATATTAGAAATTTTTATGATCTCCTTGTTTCTCTTCAAAACCGGTTGTTAAGCGATATTTCGAAAATTACATGACAGTTTGATTTTCTCTGCCGCTGGTCGGCCTACGCCAAACTTAAGGGGGGAGCCTGCTTTAGAGGCTTCAAAAAATCGATTTTTTTTTGCATAAATGTCTTCCCATAAATGTCTTCCCTAACGTGAAAGTTTCGTTTCAATCAAATATTTCTTTCCTTCCCAAAAAAATCCACGAAAAAATCGATTTCTTGAAGCCTCTAAAGCAGGCTGCCCCCTTAAATGGTAATTTTTGGATCGGGAATAGACGATTTACATTCTGTATCTCTCTGCAATAGATGGAAATTGGATGGTTTGATTCTTGGCTAATTATTTGTAAACTTCCCTGAAGGAACTATCATGAGCAGCCAGTACTGTGCCCTCTAGTTTACCGATTCAGTCAGACCATCTGTAGTGCGTGGAATGGTATTTCTGCATGGCAACGCGTCTGTTCACACCACTCGGGTTGCGAGGGATACCCCAAAAGTCACAATGGAGAGAATAATAAGGTGGAGTCAATCGTGTTACTACTTTAATCTGAGCGAATGTGACAGAATCGCTGTGAGTATGACGTCGCATATGCGCAATTTCTGTGTTGTTTGTGCAATTTCATCCATTTTTTTTTTTTCATTTTAAAAAAGGAGTTACGGAAATGATCATTTTTGGACGAAAGGGTGAAGGCGACCGTAGAAACCCATTTTAAAGAGAAATCTTAAGAGTATTTCTTCAGTAGCATCAAAGGCGAAAAAGAGCTCGAAGGAGTACGAAAAATCGCTCTCGGTAACAATGGTGGAAGATGGAGCGGGAAACAAACTGGATGCCTTAGTGACAGTCAGAGTGCACTAAAGACTCTGGAGAACACAAGGAAAACCTCAAGGTTTGTTCAAGGATGTAATAAGAAGCTTAATCATGTTACAAGACAGAATAAGCTCGTACTTATGTATATGGGTTCCAGGGCACTGCACTGTTCAAGGAAATAAAATTGCCAATGAATTGGCCAACTGTGGATCGCCGATTACCTCACAGGGACCAGAGCCAATATTCGGGATCAGTTCTGCAGGAATAAAGAACTGGATCAGTGATTATGTATGAAATTTACATAAAGAGCGATGGTCCGGTCTAGAACGCTGCAGAACTGCAAAGTGTTTTGAGACCAGCCTAAACAGAAAACTGTCGAACTTTCTTCTAAAACTTGGAACACAGGACACCATCCATAGGGTCAACATATGACCAGCATTGTAATCATTGAGGACCCAATTTGCCTGTCTTACTTAGAGGAGACGTATAGGCCTGCGCATTTTCTCTTTGGGATGGAATGGGTTGGTGCGTGACTACCATTCGGAATTCACAGAGAGAACGTTGGTTCGAATCTCGGTGAAACAACAAAATTAAGAAAAACATTTTTCTAATAGCAGTCGCCCCTCGGCAGGCAATGGCAAACCTCCAAGTGTATTTCTGCCATAAAAAAGCTCCTCATAAGAAATATCTGCCGTTCGGAGTCGGCTTGAAACTGTAGGTCCCTCCATTTGTGGAACAACATCAAGACGCACACCACAAATAGGAGAGGAGCTCGGCCAAACACCCAAAAAGAGTGAACGCGCCAATAATAGTAGTAGTAGTAACTACGTAACTGAGCTTTAAATACAATGGGATTTTTAGCCTTAGTGTTTTAGGAGTTACCAAATCTCTCTTGGCTCTTGGCCTCTTGGCTCGACTTTTCAAATTTCATTTTTCCGCTTAGGCTGCGAGCTTATCAACCCTTCGTGTACTTTATAGTTCAAGAGGTGTAATAAATTTGAAAATTAGTACTAAATCAGCAATTACAAATAACCACTGCCATTTATGTGCATAAATTATAAATCAAATTTAATAATTATTATTTTTTTTTAATATCTGAATATAAAATTACTTATCACTATAATTGGTCAGCAAAGCAAATTTAAAACCATTACATTTTAATTTCAACTAATATGCGTATTTTTGCCTCAATCCGCTTCACACTGTGGAATATTTAACTGGGCGCATTATATCTTTTCTCCAACAGCCTTTATGGTGAGCTCATGAATCTGAAAACAAATTACGGGGCCGTAATTAAAAAATCATGAATACTATTACAAATTAGATAAAAAACAAGTTATAAATGCAAACCTGCACATGTGGTGGTGTCTGCAGACAGTAAATTAAGGCATCGGCTATATCATCGGCCTGCAAAAGTGGCATGTTGGCTATTTTTTCAGCCATTGTTGGAGTGATAATTTCAGTGTCCACAAAGCCAGGGCTTATACTCTAAAACAACAATTTATAAATACAGTTTACGGGCAATACTATTAGAAATCCCGGAAGCAAAGCTTAGTCTTCAACGTACCGTAATTTTCACTTGGGTTTGCATATTCGTAAATTCCTGGCGATAAACTTCGGCCATCGCCGTTACCGCATATTTGGATGGTGAATAAAGATTCATCGGCATATTTATGACGCTTGGCACTCTATGTCCAGCGACGCTGTTGATTAAGAAAACATGGCCAGTACCACCATTCGCCTTCATCGAACGGAAGGCCTCACGTGTGGCATAAACAATGCCCAATATATTGGTTTCAACTATATCGCGCGCATCCTGCGAATTGCCTCCGTCCAACAAAGAGCTAGCACGGCCAATACCGGCGTTATTTACCAAAACCGCCACTGGTCCGTGTTTAGCTTCGATTTCCTTGAAAGCAGCAACGATTTCTGCCTCATTGCGCATATCGCAACGCAGCGCATGCACGCGATTGCGAGCACTGGGCTCCACTTCATTTCTCAGCGCTTGAATGCGTTCCGCACGCCGAGCCAGACCAACGACAATTAGCCCCTTGTTGGCGAGATGACGGACGATGGCAGCACCAATGCCTGAACTAGCGCCAGTAACTACAGCAACGCGTTTATTCCAACGTTCCATATTTGCCACTTTATGTCCTGCTTATTTTTACTTGCTGTCGATTTCAAAGGCTTCTATTAACTAAAAAATCATTGCAGTTTCTCCAGCTTATTTATACCCGGTATTTAGTTGTTCATGCATGTTTGTATGTATGTGTGTGCATATTTGTGCATACTAGAACTAAGTTGTAAAGAAAAGCTCTAACTGAGCAGAACGTGACACACAAATTACAAATACAAATGCATGCATGGGGAGTCGGGTAATAGAATTATTTGCAACAATGGAGCGTCGAATGAGTCTGTTGAGTGCACTCAATACCTGACAATACCCCACAAAAGGGTGATTCGAGCTCAAATCTGTATTTTTGAGATATTTCGATGCACTCGTAGCATTCCTTACTGCCTCCCTTTAATTTCTCGCAGAGGTAAAGTATTTCTTTCTTTATGCGAAAAATATTAATTAAATCGAATGAATGATATTTCTGGTTTTTTATTTTAAAGAAGTACTTCCAAATTACGACGTTGGACCCTAAAGCCCTGGTTTCAGCAACTAAAAGTTTTTCCTTCCCCTCTGCGAACACAAAATATCCAATTGAAAAAGTTTGGCGCATGCAATAGTTAAGCCATGAGTGCATTTCTCTAATGAAAAAGCTTGTCATAAAAATCATATGCCGCTCAACGGCGGCATAAAACCTAAGGGTTCTCCATATGAAAGAAAACATCAGCGCGTCACCACAAGCACGGAAATGTGTGACATTTTATATCTGGATAATTTAAGTCTGGATCTAATATATAAAAAATACTGCATTTTTAAATTATTACATGAATAAATAAATAAAGAAATAAATCAGCACGTCGTAGAAAACCTTCGAATAGGAATATCTACTACGAATATGAAAAAGTTGTAATCGTGCGTTCCATGTGAACACGAAAAGAGCGCTTCCAAACAACAAATGTTAAATATTGCGACAACAGCTCACTTCAAGGTACACAAGACAATTAAGCTAATAATCTTTAAGTTTTTTTTCAAGTTAGCTGATTAAAAGTTCGCAAATTAAAATGTATTCGTTGACATGTGCGGTTGTGTTAATGGAGGAGGAAAGTAGAGAAGCAAACGGAGGCTCAGAAATGAGCGAAAAAATATTGACAGATGCAAACAACCCTCTCGTTATGGACGAACCAGTGTAAATGCTTGCCTTTTTGTTCAAGAAAAAGTTTACTTAAATGCGGCTTAAATCAGGTTTAGCAAAAATTACCAGTTAAATAAAGCGAGGTCGTCCATAACTTCAGTTCTCCGATTATACTCTGTTTTACGGTTTCTTGCGGAGGAAGGCTATCAGCACGGAGTTGGCAAATGGGGGGGCAGTCGACATTTAGCTATGTACTAAAAGAGGTATTAATGTCACTATGTACAAACACGATTCTGAACTCAGTGGGTAAATTTCGACATGAGTGCCAATGAAATACAGCAAAGCAAGATGGAATTCTATCAAAATTATAGATTTCCTGGCATTATGTTGTGTGTGGATGGGAAGCACATATGCACCCACAAAGAGTGACTGTTTGGTGCGGTTTATAAGCCGGCGGCATCATTGGACCGTATTTTTTCCAAAATGAGGCCGGTCAGGCAGTTACTGTGACTAGTGTTCGCTATTGTTCGCATATTGGAAGATATGGATGTGGGCGATATGTGGTTTCAACAGGACGGTGGCATTTGTCACACAGCTAACGAAACAATGGCTCTTTTGCGCGAAAATTTTGATGGCCGAATAATCTCTCGTCGCGGCGATGTCAATTGGCCGCCAAAATCATGTGATTTGCCACAGTTGGACTTCTTCCTTTGGGGTTATTTGAAATAAAAGGTGTACGTCGCTAATTCAGCAACAATTCAAGAGCTAAAGGATGATATAATTCAGCACACTAACGGCATAGAACCTCAATTATGCCTCAGAGTCATCGAAAATTTGGACCATCGGATTTCTTAAAAAAAAATGTATTTTACTCAAAATCAACACCGGCCCTTGAAACTTAACCACCCTTTACATACTTCAGAAACTTCTTTTTATTTATATAGGGTTTTTTAATAAGAGATGTTATTTTCATATTCAAAGAAAAATGCTATTTTTTAATATAAATGAAATAAATATCCGTTTCATTATAAAGAGGAAGGTATGCCGTCAATAGTGGAAAATAACATCAGGCAAATTACCACCACAACCTCGCTTACAGAACAATATCCTTTTCATGAAATTTTCATAACCGAATTGCAAAGTGGCTGCCCTATGTCCTCGAAAGCCTCACGAATTCCCTCTTTGAGGTCTTGAATCGACCCTGGGCTGTTGGCGTAGACCTTCTCTTTCAGGTGGTCCGAAAGAAAAAAGTCACAAGCTATTAAATCACAAGATCTCGGTGCCCAATTGTGATCAACTCTTCGAGAGATAACACGGTCCGGAAACTTTTCCCGTAAAAGATTAATGGCTTCGTTGCTTGAGTGGCACGTAGCGCCGTCTTGTTGAAAATACACATTGTCCAGATCAATATCATCCAATTCTCGATAACGCAATCCATTCCAAAAGAGCACATGTTATTGGAAAACCCTATAGTTTAGTTAATATAGGACTATATTAACTACAACGGACCAATATCGTGGGCTAAGTGGCATCGCTGTCTCTATGTGCAATGCGGCTGCGAAACCTAACCTAATATAGGACTTACATTTTACGGCTTTTTTACTTGTTTCCTTTTAAATCCTCTTTTTATTACTCGTTCTAATTTTTGTCCGTTAGTCTAACGCCGTCGTAGAAAGGTTGTACGAAACTCTAAGATTTGACGTTACGAGTGTAATCGATGAATGCTCCGCTACGAATTTCAAATGTACGTTCAGAACCATTCGAATTGTATGATTACAATTTCTTAGTTTCTACTAAGAACAGTCTACGGTGTGTTGCATGATAGGGCTGAATAAAAATCGAACTTTTTATAAAAAGAATCAACCAGTATACGAGGTTTGTTCAAAAGGAAAGGTGACTTTATTTCTTCTCGAAAAATATTTATTTATTCGTTGGCAGGTATAATACAGTTGTGGCACCGCCTTTTTCAATACTCAAAACACTTCTAGTATACCCTTTTTGATATAGCCTTGGGCCCTCCCAGTGATGCGCTTTTATCATCTCAATTAATGCAAATCTATGACTTTTTACGGAGCTTTTCGTTTTTGGGAACAGGAAAAAGTCTCAAGAATGGGTGAAAACGGTGACTGAGACAGTTTGTTTTCAGTGAAAAAATTTAAATTTTTGGATACATTTTTTCGACAGCAGACAATCGCTGAGCAGTAAGTTCTAGGTATGTTACCGGAACAACCCGGACGTCCAGCCAAGGACTCTCACTCCACGTGACTGTGGGAATGTTTATGCTACTGCAACAGCAAAAAGGTGTAGCCTACAGTGGGGTGCATGATTTTTTGTTTTTAATATTTGCCATATTTTTCGAGTTAAATTTTTGTTATTTTTTGTTTTTTTTTTATGTTTTGAATATTGTTCATTCTTGATTCTTGAACCATAATCACATAACTCAAACTTTCAAACTTTATGCAAAATTTTGAAAAATTCAACAAACTTTCACCAAAACTTTGAATCTTTGAGGGAAAGTTCTGTCGTATTTGGACAAGCTGATTACTGGAGATGAAAAGTGGATTCTTTACGAGTATAAAAAGAGAAAAAATCTCACTGCAAACCAGGAATATCATCAGCAACAATTCCGAAACCAAGTTTCCATCAACGACAAGTATTGCTTTGCTTGTGGTGTAACAAAAAAGATCCAGTGTACTAAGAGTTTCTGAAACAGGGGAAAACCATCAACGCGGATCTGTACTGCAATCAGCTGGATAAATTGAATGCAGCTGTCAAACAATTTTTTTCTGGCGGCTGTTTGCACAATCAAGAAAGGCCTTTCGTATCAGTTCGCGAATCTGCGGTATCTATCTTACAATTTTTACACAATGCAAAACAGTTACGGAGGAGGTAAGAAACCTTTGGTCCTTCTCATAGTTTTTTTGTAGCTTCTAAAGTATCTTGGGAAATATTTACATATTTATTGTTTATTATCTTGCTATAGCTTAAGGGCATTTAAAGATCTTAGAATCTTAGATCTTAGATCTTTTTCTTTATAGGATTGATAC
Source organism: Anastrepha obliqua (assembly GCF_027943255.1). Lineage (NCBI taxonomy): Eukaryota > Metazoa > Arthropoda > Insecta > Diptera > Tephritidae > Anastrepha > Anastrepha obliqua. Next base: position 81,897,491 of record NC_072895.1, on the reverse strand, counting down.
ATTATCACCCAAACCCATTCCTTTCAGGAACTTCCAAGTTCTTATATTATCTTTTCTAATCTTATTTAACTTCAAATATGCCCCCCCAGATATGGTTTACTGATGCGTTGAAATTAGAAGACAGGGAGGGACGGGAACCAATGGGCCTTAACTAAAAAAAATCGATTTCCATGGGTCTTTACCCAACAACCTTCCAGGTAGGAATATATACCATTGAGATATGCGTGAGGGAATGTATCCATAAAAAAATGTGAGGAGCCTACATTTACATATCATAAAATAAATAATAAAAAAATAAAAAATAAATAATTGGCGCGTACACTTCTGTTAGGTGTTTGGCCGAGCTCCTCCTCCTATTTGTGGTGTGCGTCTTGGTGTTGTTTCACAAATGGAGGGACCTACAGTTTCAAACCGACTCCGAACGGCAGATATTTTTATGAGGAGCTTTTTCATGGCAGAAATACACTCGGAGGTTTGCCATTGCCTGCCGAGGGGCGACCACTATTAGAAAAATGTTTTTATTAATTTTGCTTTCACCGAGATTCGAACCAACGACCTCTCAGTGAATTCCGAATGGTGATCACGCACCAACCCATTCGGCTACGGTGGCCGAATACTTCCAGATAATCAGGCAGCTTTAAAAGCCACCTCAAAGTCACCTCAAATAACCTAAATGACTGCCTGAACATTCTAAAGTTGCTAGGGAACTTGAAAACATTAGGTTAGCTTCCTTGATATAAGGGATATGTGGAAAGTGAAATGGCTGCTCATCTGGCTAAAAAAGGACCAAATATACCTCTAATTAGTCCTGAATCTTAACGAATTAACAAATTTTACAGAAAGTGGGAGGAGAAGAGATTGTTGAGCACTGACGAAATTCTATCGGTCAAGCGAAACCATTCATCAACAGTCACTCCTGTTGGCGATGTTTGCATTGCAGAATGTCAGTATGACTTTCAGATAGATTTAGAAATTTAGAAATGTTTTTCTGTCACATATTTTACAGTTTAACAAAGCCAACTTAAATAAAAAGATGCATGTGCTGATAAATTGGTGCAATTAAGGGATTAGGATTGCTCCGATTTTGGATAGCTTCCAAACAAGAGCGACTGCCACTATATATGACTAGTTTTTCCGTTCTCAATGAGCGGATTTGATGGGGCATGTGAAAAGGTGGTTAATATCGTGCGGAGTGCCTTCATATGCTGGGCATTGGGTATGTCCGGGTTAATTCTGGATAGGTACGAGTTTAGTCTACTACAGTATCCATTACGTAATTGTGCCAAGGTTACTCGGGTCTCTCGGGGTAGCTGGAGCTCTTCATCTGCTATGGGTGGTGATTTTCCATGCAGCATCCTTCTGTGCAAAATTCAAAGAAACCAGCATTCGTACTTTGTTATTTTCAAGTATCTGGCAACACTCACTTTTCGCTAAATTAGACAACTAACAACAAATTACTTAGGATGTATGCCTCCGGAGGGTGCGGTATGGGGGTGAGGTCTACGCATTAAAAGATTGACACGTTGACGTTTGAGTAATGGTTTCTTAATTTCCAATTACTTAAGTTAAGTGAAGTTAAGTTAAATCTTCACTACTGCGTTTTTAGTTGTCACAATTATGTGCATTTACTTATATATATGTATACATAAGTGTGTGTGAATGCATGCACAGCGCTCTGTTGCCCTCTCAGAAACGCGTACATACATAAATATGCTTCAATTAAACCCATTTCTCTTTTCCATTTTGTCCTTCTAGTGCCCACTTGCAAGTAAAGAAAATAACGAAGTTCCCATAAAATGAAATAAGAATACTTTGTTTTAATATTATTTAGAGTAAAACGAAAATATAATGCAATTCAATAAAGAAATATTCAGTTACTAAATAGATGCAGTAGTCACCAATGCACAAACGCTTTTTCCACTTCGAGCTTTTGTGATTCAAGCTCATGCCTCGGGTCGCGGGGTGCTTAAAGATGCAGTTGCAGCTTTAAATTGAAAACCTGTTTTATCAATTTTACAACAACATACGAATCGAAATGCAATAAAAATAGTGATGATATTGAAGAGCTGCTTTCAGCCGATCTTGTACTTCTAAAGGGCGATTTTTGAAGAGCTATAGGCAAATTTTTCAAAAAATCACACGTAAAATTAAGACAAATGCATGAAATTTTTATTCAAGTCTGTACTATTGATATAATTTAATGTTTGAAGATTATTTCATGCAAATGTTCACTGCGACTGCACTTCAAATAGTCCATTCGCTTAGTCCAATTTTGGCATACTCTTTCCAATGTTTCGGCCGGTATCTCACATATAAATGCTTTAAGGGGTTACATGGGTTTCGTCGGGTAAAAAAAGGCAAATTTTCAATTTTTTTTTTCTATGTAAAAAATTATTTATTTAATTCAAACTTTTTTCTGTCTTATAGATACATATTTAAAGAATAATTTCTTAAATTTTGAAAAAAAATAAATTAAAACTTCTCCATTGTGACGTCATTTCCGGTGACCCCTCGAAAAAAAGGTGCGTCCGCGTTGTCAGCATAACTACTGACAGGCTCATCAAAAATGAAAAAAACAAAAATAAGTGTTTTAGTTAAGGCCATAAACTCGTGCTGGAACGAAGGGAAAAAAGTAAAAATTGGAATTTTGGCAGACATTTTTGCAAAAAAATGAAAATTTCGGTCAAATTTGCTTGACATTTTGTTTTTCTTTTAAATAGTTGTAAATGAAAAAAAAATGCCTTCGTTCAAGCACGAGTAAATTGTATTTCGAACACCTGTATAAAATTTCATCAAGATCGGTTGAGTAGTTTTCGAGAGCATTTGACAACCGACTTTGAAAACACGGTTCCGAGAAAAACGCGTTTAAAGTTTTGAGTAACCATAAAAGTGGCTTGGAGCGCACACTTTTCAAAGGCTGTATCTCCGAATCTATTATTCGGATTGACTTGAAAATGAGATGTTCCTGAGATGTTGTAGAAATGAATAAGAAAAAAAAACTTAATCGATTTTTTGAACCAACGAAACCCATGTAACCCCTTAATGTTCTCTTCCAATGCGTTAATTGAAGCAGGCTTGTCTGAATAGACATGATCTTTAACATAGTCCCACAAAAAATAATCTGAAGGCGTTATATCGCACGATTGTGCATCATCGGTAGCGTAGAGACGTGCGAAGTCATCAAACCATCGTTTTGTTGTTGTTTCTGATGAAGCGGAGTCCCCATAACGCTTTTCAAGCCAATGCATCGCTTGAACAGTATTTGTTCCCATCAAGAAGCAGTGTAAAATTAAAACACGAAATTCTTTTTGATCCATTGTTTTGAAAATAACAAAAGTAGTGCCACTTCAAGCCCAATAACTCACGAACTAATAAATAGAATATTATGAAATTTGGACAGCTGTACTTTTTATGTTTACTGCTAACTGAAAAAGAGGTGAATGCAATAAAACAAGTGCGATCTATCTATTAGACCCGGGACTTTTCAGCCCATGTATTATAATAATGACCCATGCATTTTGAATTAGAATTCAATTTTTAGTTAACATGAGTAATTAGTTGCGCTGCTGGTTGAGTGCACACGTCGCAACGTCTAGCCCATGCTTTATGCATACAAAAATGTTACTTATTTACATAAACAACGCGAAGCAGCTGTGCTATACAAATATGTGCTTATTATACACTTTTATTGGGTATTATCATGCAATCAAAATATATAAAAGTAGACAGCTTAATAGAGCCGGGAGTTAAGTGATGGAGCGTTTTAACGAAAATTATTTGGCGTTCATAAGTTGACACAGAGTTCTTCCCTTCTAACAAAAGCCTTAAATAAGCTAAGTAAGACGATAGCTTAATCTTGTCATGTATTCTTGGATGCTTCAATAAAATTATTTAATTTACATAAAATTTGTATTCTTAATACTTTATACAGTACTTATTTAAATACATAACGGGCAATGCTATTTTGAACACTTTTCCTATAATTTAATGTCTGAAGTCGATATAATTACCTATAATACCTAATAAGAGACTTCGTTCGTGAATTCATAAATTATAAGTATGTGTATGTATTAGGCCGGGTCGATTTGTGGGGAGGCAAAAAGATCCCCCATTGCTCTGTGAAAATCATATTCTAGGGATCAAAATAAGAAACTTTGCCGAAGGAACCATACCTCTAAAACGAATTCTGATGTCCCCCAATTTGGGTCGAACTTTTTAGTTTCTTTTCTCATGCAAAGGTCAAAAATGGTGATATTTTGAAATGATTGTATGGGGAACCTCCCAGGGGAGTGCCAGGGGCTGTGCCACTGGCATGGGTGGATCGGCCGTGAAAAGTTAGTGGGGGTCGGTCATACATTTGGACTCGATTGGAGCACTCTAAATGGGTCAAAGTGGGATTTTTCGTTCGACCCAAATTGGGGGACATCAGAATTCGTTTTAGAGGTATGATTCCTTCGGTAAAGTTTCTTATTTTGATCCCTAGAATACGATTTTCACAGAGAAATGAGCGATTTTTAAATCGACCTGCCCTAGTATGTATATGCCCATGACTCTGATATGCATCTATATACCATATGAAGTAAAGGTATGAAAGCATGTGGGTGAATATGGCCTACTCTGTTACCAAATGTATTAGATGTGAGCTACTTCACAACTAGTACGAATCGCATACTTAACTAACCCGTGTTTTAAGTAATAGTTATTATCCGGCGCGTCGCTGCCGCAGAAAAACTAATTTTGTGGACATATATACGCTTGTAGAAATTCAATGATTTATTGAGATTTTATGAACTTGACTAGGTTCCTCCAATGCTTTCGAGTTGTAGCGATAGATGGGATAGGATAGGATAAATGGCTGCCACTTGGACAAATATTCAAAATTCGTCCGTTGTGATACCATAGAGGAGGAAAGAAAAAGGGTGAAACCAAACAGGCGGAAAAAAGAAGAAGGGCCATTTAGAATTAGAAAATGACGACCTATAGTGGCCGACCTACTCCTTCCGCCATTTCGGCCTCATCTGTAAAGAAATTGTATGAAAGGTTTGTGGCATCTAGACCCCTCAGCCATCCATTTTGCTCTAAATGACGCTAGGCTTCCTGCCAAATTTAAATGGAGAAATCCCGTAGGCTGACTTTCCGTTTGAATTCAGAATGTTGATGTGAGCAAAAAGTCTGTGCTCGAATAGTCACGACATCTTCAGTCTTAGAGCAGATCTTTCGGCTGAGTTTCTTATTACTGGTTTGATTGGATGACAGACGATAACAATTTCTATTGCCATTGTCGAAGTTGTGCTCGCTGTGCCGGTTACACATATCCCTGTAATCTTTGCACGCTTGTCACTCTTTCAACGTAAGTCACTTTATCGAACCCCGTTCACCAAGCCCCAAGTCTTTTCGAGCATTCTTCTACATGCCTATAAGGCATTCGAGACTTCTTCTTCCACATTAAATCTCCATAACAGTTTGCTATCCACAACAATGCCTAGGCATTTAGTTGTTGTTGCTGTTGTAACAGCATAAATATTCCCTGAAATAAATTAGAAATGCTGCTGAAGTGACAGTCCTTGGCCGGATATAAATCCTGGTCGTTCCGGTAACGTAGAGCCGACTGTCGTGGGAACGTAGGCATTTAGTCGATGTTTTTGGTGTGAACTCAACTCCTCCTAGCATCGGTGGTGATCACTTAGGAATCTTATACTTCCTTGTAAAGAGCGTTACATCCGTTTTTTTCTGGATTTACTTCCAACCCGACCATTTCGGTTCACTTGTAAACCTCTCTATGCGTCTTTGTGAGTATTTCACTTACCTGAGATGATAACAGTTAAATCGTCAGCATATGCCGTCAGTTTCCATCTGCTATTCCCAAGTTTGATGAAAATCTGATTTATCACTAGCTTCCGTAGAAGAATGGAAAGCACTCCTCCCTGTGGGGTTCCTCTGTTTGCCTTTCTCGAGACTGTAGTGGACCTCTATTCGCTCATCACTATGCGACAGTTTAATAGGCTGCTGTTCCAAGATTGAATCTACACCAGTTTAATCCAGGCCCTCTAACAATCTCTCTATTGCAATCCGATAATTAGTAAAATACATACAAACAAACAAATATTAATTTTTATATAAGATAATATAATATAAGATAATTTAAAATACTAGACAATTTTTTTTATTTAGCAGCCTCAGATTTGCGTCAGTTATACTACGTTTGCTAAGTATTGATAATAAGGAAAAATAAATACATAAATATTTCGAACTTGGTATCATGCCGAAGATTAAATAAAAGTACTTCAAAATGCTTCTTATCAAAAGTAAAAGATTTCAAGTGCAGTAAAAAATATTTTCCTTGTCTTTCCCGCTCACTTAAAATGGCATAGGTGCATGCTTTAATGGTTTACAACTTACCCAAATAAGAGAGCATTAAAAGGTTAAAGCCACGTAAATAAGCATGAATGAATCATTTTATAATCGGTACAAATCTAGTATTTTCGGGACTAGTTCATTTTCTGTCCGAAGATTCTGATTGTAATCTAATACTTTTATATTTTTTTACAACTTTTCTCTTTCACAGCATGGCACTCATCGATCGATCAGTATGCTCACGAATACTTTTTCAAAAACACACACTGTCAAATAAGTACCAAGAACTAATCAGTAAAATTTAAAATATTCTTTATTCATACAAAACTTCTCCTATTGCCAACAAAGTCGTTTCTTTCTCGTAATAACCGGCGCCAGTTGGAGACACCAAGTGAAGCCAAATCCTTTTCCACCTGGTGCTGCTAACGCAGAGGAGGTATTTCTCTTTCTCTGCTACCACCAGTTGGTACTGCATCGAATAGTTTCAGAACTGTAGCGTTTGCATCCATTCGGTGACCCGTGACCCATCTAACGAAGCCGCTGCATCTGCGCTATGTCTATGTCGTCGTAAAGCTAATACATCCCATTGTTCCATTGTCTGCGATACCCGCCGTCTTCAACATGCAATGGCCCGAAAATCTTCCACAGAATCTTTCTCTCAAATACTCCATGTGACGCCTCATCGGATATTGTCATCGTCCAAGCTTCTGCGCCATTCGTTAAGACGGGCATGATGAGAGCCTTGTAGAGTGTTTATTTTGTTCGTCGAAAGAGGACTTTACGACTCAGGACTGATACTCGGAGTATCAGGGCAGCTAATACTCGTATTTGATTGTCTGCGGTCCATCTTTTAAGCAAATCAGCTGTTCACTATTCCGCGTAACAACCGTCTGTCACACTACAAGTTTAAGCAGAATTAATTGCGTCGGTAGTCCCGATTAACGCCGCCGTCTGTCTAGGCTATGGGATTTTTAAAATTTTCCGTCCCAGCTTCCTCTTGCAGCTCCCGTTTATCGAGATCGTTCCTATCGCTTTTCTTTTGTGTTTAGTTTAATTCAAGGTGACACTGACTGTGCGTTTCTTTTGTAACGCACTAGCTTTCTTATACCGGCGAGAACTGTATGAAGCTGTTACCTATTTTATTTCAAGGTATTCAAAACAAATTTTGAGTCCAATGTACCTATGAATTAAATCTGATCACGAGTTCCAAATCTTTAGATTTCACGATAACTAAAAATCAATTTTCTTCTTTGTTGAATGCATTTTTAATTCGCTAATAGGTATAATTACTATGGTTTTGTTTAAGTTATTTTTTAGTTTTAACTGGTGTTATTGGTTATTTAATTAATATATAGTTTATATTTATTAGCACTAAGTTAATGGTCAGTAAGAACCTTTGTGGTTTTTGACTAAAATTAAATAAATAATTAGAAATAAATTAACTAAAGCGCAATCCTCTCTTTTTCTTCTTCTTCGTTTATTCGGAATTTGATCCGTTTACAAGAACAGTTATAGGCTATTTTATATTATATTGCATGTTTAGTTTTGCGTATCAGCAGATCCCGACGTTCAACACTCATGCCAGCATTCTGGCGGTCTTCAGGGTGGTCTGCGTCGATTAACTTTGCCGTCTAATACTATCGTCGCCAGGCGTCCATTCGGCATTTTTCGCACTTGATCTCTCCATGCCTTTCTTCGAGTTCGGACCCACCTCGTTATTTCTGCAATGTTGCAAATTTGTCTTATTTCTTCGTTCGTCTTTCAGTCGTACGCGGTGTATTCAGCTATCGTTCGTAGTGTTTTCATTTCAACCGTTGCCACGCTTTTTTGCGTTACAGCTGTGTCCGCCCTTGTCTCCGCAGCACGCATGAGAACACGTCTCAGAGATTTTTACTTGGCTTACGGTCCTCATATGCTGGTTTCTCCACGCAGCAGCTCTCAGCCAACGAGATAGCGAGTCTGCTTTATTTGCTGCTTGCTTTACTTCTATTTCTAGGTCTTTATTGCCGGTGATTCTTAATCCGAGGTAGGTGAATTCAAGAACCTACACTATCGGCTAGTTGTTGATTGCCAATTTGCCTCTTATGGGTTCTTTGGATACAACCAAGCATTTGGGTTATTCAGCAGTTATTTGCATGCCGTACACTTCGGTAACTTGCTCAAATTTGAAGAGAAGTCTCTGTAGGTTGTCTTCATTCTCAGCATTCTCTCCGGTTGTCATTCGGAATCCAGGTGCATCTATTTTGACTTGATCTATTGTATTATTTCGTCCATTATAATGTTGAACTCAGGCCTTTTTCTGATTCCTGATGTAGTTGGTATGTCTAATACCTTTAGCTTTGAGTTTACTTTTATGCCTGCTTTGTTGTTATTGTTGAACTCGCAGATTACTTTGAAGCAGTGATGGTAAATGTAGGGTAAATTCCCTACATGTAGGGATTTTTGTCGAAAAATGTGGGTGTAGGGAAAAGAGGGACAGATTTTTTTAAATTCTGTAAATGTAGGGAATTTTCAAGAAGGATAAAAAAAATTTTAAAATAGTGGGGTAAAATTAAAAAGTGCATTTAAAATAAAAATCTGCGGTAAGATTTCATGCCAGACTTCTTTTCGTTATGGCAGCATACTTTTAAAAGCGTTAATACGGCAACATTGCCTGTTTTTTTCTTCGTTAACGCTAGCACGATTTTTTCTTTGCGCGAAAATATTTAGTTGTCCCACGTTTTCTGGTGCTTTTCACTTTTGAAGTAAGTTTGCAATTATTTTAGTTTTAGCTTTTTTATATTTAAAATGCATATATTTTACAGAAATGAGCTCCTCCTTTTCGACTGACTCTTCGGAGGAACACCAGGAAAAACAACGCAAGTATCGGAAACAAAAGTTCAATAACAAGTGGCTTGACGGCGAAATGTTAGTGGCTAGTCTGAAGCTCTGGCTAACGATCCATTCAAATGCAAATGCTATGCGGCAACAAAGTTTTGAGCTGTGGCAAGTCTGATTTACCGAAGCACGCCGAAACAAAAATGCACCAAAAAATATGAAGGCAATTAAAAAGACATCTAAAATAAAGCGAGTAAACCAAATAGTTCCAGAAATTTCGAAATAAGACTTAGCATGTTCTTCGCTGAGCATAATGTTGCGCTGCAAGTGGTGGACCATTTAATCCCACTCTTAAAAAAAATCGTGCTCGATTCTGAAATAATAAAAAACTCTGAGCTCGGAAGAAAGAAGTGCGACAGCATAATAAAAAATGAATTGGCAAAAGAGGAAAAAGACAATTTAGTTAAAAGTAAACAAATTTTCCATAATGATCGATGAGAGACATCGGACTCAATAAGCATATGTGTCTTATGGTGAGATTTTTCGACGAGGAAAGCGAGCGGCTTGTGGTTAAGCTGTTGGATCTAATTCCAATAAGAACTGATTGCACTGCAGAAGCTCTGTACGGAAAAAAAATCTTAAGCAAACAATTCAATTTTGACGTTGCAATTGCCTCATTACAGTGTAAACACAGGAGAAAAAAATGTAGGGAATTTCGTAGGGAAAATTTGTTGTAAGCATAGGGAAAAGTAGGGAATTTTTTGGGCTATGTAGGGATTTTTCAAAAAACCATTTACCATCACTGCTTTGAAGACATTTTTCGCAGCCTCTTTTTTTTTGCTAAGAAGTTCTATCACGTTCTTTAGTCTAACCCTGTCGAGGGCTTTAGTAAAGTCTACAAAGCAACTGGCTTTGTACAAATTCCAACGACTTCTCTGCGATTTATCTTATTATGAATTTGGCATCTACAGTCGATCTGTTTTTCCGGAAGCCTTGTTGCTCGTCGCACATATCGTGTTTTGATATTTCCGTTGCAATTTTTGTTGTGAAGAGTTTTGACATTCAGAGTAAGGAGATGCCTGTGTAATTATTTCGTTACTTTTATCTCGCCTTTTTTGAATTCTGTGATGATAATAGTCTCCCTCCAAACTTCTCGTATGGTTGTTGACTCGCAAATCTTGCGGAATAGTCTGCATATTTTATTGCATAGTGTTCGTCTTCCATATTTGATGAATTTGTTATTCATATTGTCAATGCTCGGCGATTTTCTATTCTTTAATTGAGTAATTGCTAGACATACGCCTTAAAAGTTGGGGTCCGTCATACGTTATTTCATTTTTGTTTTCTTAAGTTGTGGTTTCGGCTAGTTCAATATTTGTCAACAGGGATGAGAAATGGTTGACCCATGATTCTTGCAGTATACTTACTGTAGAGTTCAATCCACGAGTTCTCGTGTATGTCTTCGACCGAAAGGAACAACAGTAAACATGAGTTATATCAGTTGTTACATAAGAGAAGTTATCCGCTTACATTTGTTTAGTTTTTAGTCAAACATTCTACAGTTTTCTGCTATTTTTCAACGAATTTGCTCATCCAAAGCCGCATAACTCGCAGTGTGTAAATATTACTGAATCACCATTTAATCTTGTTTTTTTCGCATTTAGAAAATCCCTTTAAACGCACTAATTAAATTATAAATTACCGATACTTTTCGCACAGAATGTATCTACATATTAGTATTCCAGTTGATAAACAAGCCTCTGACAATCGCTAACAAATTGTCATTTTCTATAAATTTCTGCTATAAATAAGTGCACTCGCATCTATTCAAATGCATTGCGTATTCAATTAATCAGCCAGTTGGAAGCAGAAAAGTGAATTGCATTTGCTTTAGAAGCAATGGAACGTTGGGTGAATCGAGTTGCTGTAGTCACAGGTGCCAGTTCTGGCATTGGCGCTGCTGTTGTCAAATATCTTGCGAATAACGGATTGGTTACCGTAGGCCTAGCACGACGCAAGGAGCGTGTCGAAGCACTGCGCGATGAAGTTAACTCTGAAGCACGTAAACGCATTCACGCCATTCAGTGCGATGTGCAAAACGAGGAGCAAGTAATAGCCGTTTTCAAGCAGATCGAGAAAACAATTGGGCCAATTGCTGTGTTGGTCAATAACGCGGGCGTCCTACGATCCACCACATTACTGGAAGAAGGCAACTCTCAAGATATACGAGATGTCGTCGATACTAATATTATGGGAGTGGTTTACTGTACACGAGAGGCCTTTCGCTCGATGAAGGCAAATGGTGGAGATGGGCATATTTTCTTGATCAATAGCACAGTTGGGCACTATGTGCCGATATGTCCGAACACTACTTATAATATTTATCCTTCGACAAAACACGCAATCACCGCAATAACAGAAATTTATCGTCAAGAACTTTTGAACCAAAAAACAAATATTAAAATTACTGTAGGTTTAACAAATTTGTGTGTTTGTTTGCAGTTGTAAGGTTTTTCAAAAATAATGTTTTTCTTTTAGAGCATTAGTCCTGGTGCTACGGAAACTGAGATGGTTACGGAAAGTATACACAAAATGATACCGAACTTGGTGTGTCTTAAGTCGGAAGATATTGCCGACGCTTTGGTTTACTGCCTCCAAACGCCGCCACATGTGCAAATCCATGAACTGATTATCAAACCTATGGGTGAACGGTTATAAGTTGAACATCCGTGAAAAACGCTTGAAATATGCTTAAATGCACGAAGCTCTATAAGTGAATAAAAAATTAGAATGAAATACACCACGTTGCATAATTATAAGCGCACAATAATTTTAGTTAATATATATTTTTATTGTGTTCTAGAGATAATATTTTTACACGCACTGTTGAAACAAGTATTTGTTGAGAGAAACAAGTTCACAGAATAAGCAACAAAAAGAATATCACTTGTACTACTTAGCTAAGAAGGGGGTAGACAAATAAAGGGTGATTTTTTAAGCGCTATAGGAAAGTTTTTCAAAAAAACAAATGTAAAATTAAAAAATGCATGAAATTTTTATTTAAATCGATAGTATATCCCATATAATTTATGATTCGAAGATTATTTCATGCAAGTGTTGACCGCTTCAAATGGTCCATCCGCTTAGACCAATTTTGGCATACTCTTTCCAATGTTTCGGCCGGTATCTCACATATAAATGCTTTAATGTTGTCTTCCAATGCGTTAATTGAAGTAGACTTGTCTGAATAGACACGAGCTTTAACATAGCCCCACAAAAAGTAATCTAAAGGCGTTATATCGCACGATCTGGGTGACCAATTGACAGGCCCTGAACGTGAATTAAAATGTTCACCGAACTCGCCTCTCAAAAAGTCTGTGTGGCATGTGGCACCGTCTTGCTGAAACTAAATGTCATGCAAGTCAAGCTCTTGCATTTGGGGCAAAAAAAAGTTGGATATCATTTCACGGTAGCGCTCACCATTCACAGTTTCGTTACGATTCGCAGCATCTTTGAAGAAGTACGGTCCAATAATATCTCCAACCCATAAAGCGCACCAAACTGTGACCTTTTCTGGATGCATTGGCAGCTCTTGCAATTCTTCTGGCTGATCTTCACTCCAAAATCGACAATTCTGCTTATTTACGTACCCATTGATCCAATCCATGATCCATTATTTTTTTTTATTTTTTAAAGATAATAGCTAAAAAATCACCCGTTATAACTAATGCAAAAGTAGAGTAGGAGTAAAGAGTGGACAAATAAATATATCTGCTATAAAAGCTTAGTACGATTATTGAGATACGTAGAAATACGAAGGCGTTCTGCCATTTTATATCAAAATACCGCCTGATACATAATTTACAGAAATGAAAAAAGGTAAAAATTTAACTTTTGCTTCCGAAAAACAATCATGCCGGGAAATAGGCCGTCTAAGAGAATAAAGTCATTATGTCGCGGTAAATTTAAAACATTTGAAATAAGTTTTACACAGCCGTGAAGTGCGTAAAATAATTTACATAAATTTAACCTCAATGTTTCTCGGGCTTTCTTTATTAGAGTTTTAAAGCGTTCGTACAGTATTAAGTTCTCTAAAATAAAGCCACATCCAAAATTTAAAGGTGAGCGCAAAATGAGACGGAAAATATTCGCTAGTTATTTTTACCAATTTTGTATAGTTATCTTTCCTGACGAAAAGGTATTTAACTTATATATATGGATCAATTGGAGCGATTTATGGCGATGGATCTCTAATAGTGTTCTCATCGGAATGCGACGCAATGGGCGGTTTGAAAAATGTGGGGCCTCCACGGTCGCTCCGATGATATATTTTATAAAAAATGAAAAGCACAAAGGCGTGTCAGTATAATATATATTCGTTAATATTTATTTTGCAGTATATATCTTAATATGCATGTCGATATAAAATGTGTATTGCAATATGTAACAACTCAGTGTTATTTATTGTTAATATAAAATATAAATATATAATTTTATTTACCTCTGGCTGACACGTCCTGATCCTTTCCTTTAACAAATCGAAGTGAAAGTTATAATTGAAATTAAAGTGAAAGTAACCTCGCCGAACAACGTTTAACACGGTAAACGTTTTAACTGTTCGGCGGGGAAATGCCAGGGTTAACGGCCTTCACGTTGCAGCGACTGGAAACGGTGGTTAGCAACAGTCGGAACGGTAGGCGCAGTTACCATTAGGGTGGCTAAAAAATGTATATTTAATATTAGGGTGTGGCCTAAACAAATAGTATTGGGGAATTTTTTGTTTTAGGTAGGTGCGGTAGGGTTCACAATGCCTTCGCACTTACAGCGACCGCCATCTACTGCATTAAGTGGTGTAGCCACTAAAACAATCAAATCCAAATTTGTTAGTATTGACTTGTTCCCGGCGGATATCCTCGTGAGCGTTACCTCAGTTCGTGAAGGTCGTTCGTTAGTGCCTCCTTACTCAAAAGTTTCTACCCTTCCGTATATGCCCAACCCGCATATCGGAGGTGCTGCATTATTTTTGCTGAATATGTCTTGTGGTGGTCTAACCCCAAAGACTTCAGACCAATTAGTCTTACGTCTTTCCTCCTCAAAACTCTAGAGAGGATAGTGGACGAGTACATACGGGGCGCTATACCAATAAATAAATTCTCCCCGGCCTTACACTCGCTTGTCGGGTTGGTGGAAAAATGTTTATCAGCTAAAGAGTTCGCCATGGTTGTCTTCGTAGATATAGAAGGCGCCTTCAACAATATAAACGCGAGCGCTATAGTAGAGGCTTTAGAAGACTTTGGAGTTGAACCACACGTTGTTGCCCTGATAGAAACAATACTCCTCAGAAGGAAGGTAACGGCAAACTTAGGCAGCACTACCCTAAACAGACAGGTCTGCAGAGGCACACCTCTAGGTGGTGTCCTCTCCCCTCTCCACTGGATTTTGGCGGTAAACTCGCTATTGCTGACCATGGAGAGAGGAGGTTGCCACGTCACTGCTTACGCAGATGACCTAGCAATTGCTGTTAAAGGCAGATATCCTAACACCCTCATGGACATTCTGCGCTCTAACATGATCACGCTTAGGAGCTGGACTGAGAGTAGGGGACTCGCTATAAATCCCGCAAAAACTGAAATAATTCTCTTCACAAGGAAACATAGGCTTCCTATAATATCCCCGCTGGTCTTCAAGGGTGTGGAGATTCCTTTAAGAGAGAATGTCAAGTACTTAGGACTCATATTAGATAGGAAACTCACATGGAAACCTAATATTGAGGAAAGAGTAAAAAAGGCCAACGTTGCATTATATACTTGCAAAAGAGCGATCGGTATTAAATGGGGGTTAACACCTCGCGTTACTCACTGGCTATATACTTCGGTAGTTAGACCAATCTTAATATATGGAATATTTGTATGGTGGCCATCTACTCTAAAGGCGAGTCCAAAGAACAGCTCTTTTATGCATCTCTGGTGCTTTAAGGACTACCCCAAACAAAGCGCTAGAAGTGCTAATCAATTTGCCTGCCCTAAATCTGGTAGGGAAAAACGTGGCCGCCGCCTCGGCGCTTAGACTCAAAAGTATGGCGCTATGGAAAGAACGGCGGTTTGGCCACGCCTGTATTTTGCACACTCTGAACAGTCACAAACAAGAAATAGACTATTCTACTCCTAGACTTACCCTCGACAAGCTCTTCAAGACAAGTATACAAGGCCATGGAGAAGGGGGGAATTAAATTTTTATGCAGATAGCTCCAAGCTAGACGATAAAGTTGGCTATGGAGTATTTTCGAAAGAATTAGGACTGGAACTATCCGTTCGACTACCAGACTACTGCAGCGTCTATCAGGCAGAGGTTCTAGCTATAAAAGAAGTGGCTACATACCTAAATTTGCATGCCGTAACAAAAACGACTATAAACATATCTCGGATAGCCAAGCGGCTATTAAATCAATGAATGCGGCTATACTAAGATCAAAGGTTGCACAGGAATGCCGAGCAGCCCTAAATGATATTAGCGTCGTATTCAAGGTCAGCCTTATTTGGGTTCCGGGACACAGAAATATTGAGGGAAACTGTAAAGCTGACGAGCTAGCCAGAAAAGGTACTGCTGTTCAACTGCTCAGTGATAAAAGTACCATTGGAGTACCTTTGGCCACGAGTAAATTAATAGCAAAAAACAACATTACCAAGAGGCCAATAGGTCATGGGAAGAAGAAGATATATGCGTAACAGCCAGGCTACTATGGCCGCAAATAAACAAGAAAAGAACAAAGGAAAGAAAAGTTCTAAAAATATTGTTTGCATATGGACGTGCAGCTTTAACATGTAACTACATTCTCGAATTAGTAACGACGCCTGCAACTGTTAAAAAAGTACATTAATGCGCGACGCGACTACTGCGAGAGATTATTCGCTACGATAAGATGCCTTGCCTCAGGACAAAGCCACAAAGACTTGAAATTCTTGACAAATATTTCATGCCAGTTCCTTTGCTTAGTAATATTGTATAATAGTAAAAACATGTTCGGCAATTATTTCTGCACTAAAGCCATTTAATGGTACCTCATGCTCTGGTTTTTTCGTTTTTGTTATATTTATCATTTGTGCGCCAATGTTCACACTTCAAGCATCACCACAAAATGAAATAGTTGTTTTTGCTTTCAATGTAATGTTCGCGCACCGCATCACAAGCTATGAATACTCGTATCTGCGCGAGCCGCTCGCTGAAAATCAAAATTGTTTGCCCACAGACGGTGAACATGCAGCGGAGCGCGAGTGTGTAGTTGTACTCGTATTTTGTTTGTTTGTTGTCATAACTTTGTATTGTCTTCAATTTTTATTGTTATTAATGAGCGATACGATCATCTACTCCGTTCTCTTTCTTTTTTATTCAATTGTTGGATGACGAAACACTCTCACGATTGAGCAGTCTTGTTATCTGCAAAATTAGCTCGAAAGTGTTTTGGTGAGCGCGGAGTAATTTCGCTGCATAGTGGTGTAAAGATCGAACTAAGGCGAGCGCAAACGTGTCTTAAAATTCCAGTGTCGTATACAATTTTTTCTTACAATTAAAATTTTACCTTTTTATATTACCAAGGACATAATTAACTCTTATCTTTTAGCGAAAGAGATAAATTAAGGAAAACATATAATTATTGTTGTTGGCAAAAAGCCAAGAAGAAAATTGAATTAATGACAAAAAGGATTTTATGCTCCATATAAGAGTCACAAAAAAAGAAGAAAATGTTTTGTACGCCAAAGAACAAATTTTTTTTCGCAAATCTTATAAGTGAAGGTGTTTGTTTTCCGCTCGCACACCTTGTGCATCTTAATATTCTACAATCCTTCAAAATTATATGCCCAAATTTAACTCTTATAAAAAAAAAATATAAAAAATATACTTCGCTTCTGCAACTAACCTCAATAAATATGGTTCCATTGAATTTCTAAGAACAGTGGCTCTGGAATTAAAATTAACCTCATACAAAAATTAAAAATCGATACTTTCGACGAACGTTAAACTCATTAAAGTAAATAGAAAAACTCAAATTTTACTTAAAAAATGTACATTATTTCACATCACTGATTTGTGTGTCATATTTGTGGCGGTTTGTGAATTATAATGCTTTTCTTATGTTATTCATTTATTTATTAATATTTTTATGTATTCAAAAATCTCTAACAAAATTCAGAATATATTATATATTAAAGATATTACAATAAATCAAAATTAACATGCAAATTTTAAAATATTTAAGATTAAAAAGTGTAGTACAATTTGATTATCAAAATAAGAAACCATTAATTTGTGACAATAAAATAACAAATATTTATAAATTATTATTTTAATTTCTTACACTGAAATTAATTTACTTACTGCATTTTAAATACCTGTTTGGCCCCAGAAAGGTCTAAATCCAAAAAGTTTGAGAAATAATTAAAATCAGACAACGATCTAAGGAGTGGCGCATTGGCACTATATAATGTCTCACTAAAGCCAATGCGAAAAATATTAAAACGACGAAAATTTCTGCAAGGAACATTAAACTGTATTCTTTCTAGAAGAACCGAGCAGTCAATTTCGCCATTAGCAAGATCAAAAATAAATGATACTACCTGAAGGGTACCTCTGTCATTTAATGCGAAAAGACTAATGAATCGACAGCGAGATTCGTATGATGGTTTCGGGTCTGAGAAATTGAGTGAATGTAATGTGGAACGCACAATAGTTTATTGAACCCTACCCACTCGTTTCATATGGACTGCATGACAAGGTCTCTAAATAAAAGCAGTATAATCTAATTTGGACCGAACAAACGCAGTCTTATAATAATATCTGAATAGTATATGGGTCAGTGAAGTGCGATGAGCGATGCCTTACAAACGCGGACATAGCAAGTGAATTGGAAACGGCTGAATTTAGGCTAGGATAAGTTGACCTAGCTGACTAAAAGCCATCACATTGGTCTTTAGTGGTATCACATGGAGCTTGACCCTTTCGTTTCATTATAGTAGGCTTCTTGTAATAAGCCTGCGTGTTTTGCGAATCGAAGTAAGCTCGGAAGCTCTAATCCCGAGAGACATTCTAACCTCTCATATTGTAGAGCTCCTAAACATTTCCTAGCTAATGCAGGGCAAGAACATAGAAGGTGTTCAAGAGTTTCTCTCTCTTCTAGTTCATTGCAAAATCTGCAGCTATCATAGTTTGCAATTCCCATATTGTATGCGTGTGCCGCTAACAAATTATGGCCTGTCAGTATAATTTCAATAGTTGTGCTTTCCTTTCTCGACAGGGCTTGTACGAATCTGTCATATTTATGTTATCTGCATTCTGTGTACACATGATTTTCGCGGTTTTACAAGATTACACTAGTTTACACCAAAAATGGTCCTCGATCAAAAGGTGTTTTTTAAAGTAATTTGAGGTCACTGAAATCAAAAATGAATTTTATTTTTTTTTTTCAAAGAACGGTTTCCAATAGTGCAGTTATTACCTGCAATCTCGAAAACAGTGCGCGTCATTTCTTTGAAGTGCATAAATTTCGAAAGGCACACATATAACCTACATGGCAATATATAACTCGTGTCAATGGAAGTCGTAGTTTTCGCAAAACAGCTGTTGAAAGTTAAAAAAAGGCATTTTTGACGTTTTTTACTACATTATCAAAGTTTATTAATTTTTTTCTGGAACAAAAATGTTTTTTGTATCGACATAAGATAATTTTTCTGAAAGACAATTTTCTCACCTACATTTGTAGCCTAAGTTTGCCTGAATCGACGAAAAATTGTAGAAGTTATGACCCATAAAGTCAACACGTGTGATTTTGCAGCTTTTGACTTGGCTATGTTTGAGGTCGAAAATACGCTTTTACTCTCGCACTTCTTCTTTTAAGTTGTGCGGAATCTTCACGAATTTGTATCCAGCAGTAGTCGCTCATCATTCCTTGATCCCAAAAGTCCTCATAAAGCTTTTCAATCGTAGCAATATCTTGATGAAATCGCTCGCCTTGTTCATCACTTTCAGCCCCCAAATTCGGAGGAAAAAAATCCCAATGACTGTGAAGTAGATGCATTTTTAACGACATGCGAGCACCTGCCATTGTATACCGTATTTAAAAATTTGAGTATGTCGTTTTCTTGCTCGAATTGTATGTAAACAGCGCTTTTGGCAATATCATCTGCAATTTCGTTTCCTGCAATGCTCTTATGTCTGGGTACCCAATAAATGTGTAACCGTCTGTCTGCGGCTAGTCTCTCTATGGCTTCCCTGGTGTCAAGAACGTTTTTAGATGAAATTTCATATGAATTTGACTTGACTGTCAACGTATATATGTATTTATGTTGGAGTTGCAAAGACAGCAAAGACTTCTGCTTCAAAAATACTGCAATGGTGAGGGAGCTCAATTGACTACCTGATGTCCTGCTCGAAGCCATAAATCCCTGCACCGAGGCCGTCCATCATTTTCGAGCTGTCGGTAAATATATGAAGCATATTGGGACGAGGTTTCATACCTCTTTTCTCCCCCTCTTCTCCTATTGTTGTTCGGAATCTTTTCACCCAATCGTATTTCGGAGTCATATAGTCCGTATTGGCCCGATAACTGATTTATTTACGTTCGTGATAAAATTTAGGTTGGAATCAAATCTTTAATCACATCGGAATATATAATTAATATGATAAGAGGTATGAAGGCGGTTGTAAAGGTTAGAAAAAGTGATTTTATGGCATTTTCCAATATTAAGATATAGGGAAATGTATTAAGAAGAAAGCTATTTTTCATTTCAATCAAAAAATTATGTTCTCCTTTCCTCACTCTGAAATTTGACAAAACATTGGTGACATAAATTAGAATGCCATCTGTTCTTATATCTCTGCATGATTTTGCATTTGAGGGGGTGGTAGGGTTTAGCGCTAAAAAAAAAACACTTTTTTTTGAATTTTTTACAGAAATATGGCTTAAGATACTTAAATAAAATCAGTTGCATGTTATTGTACATCTTTTCAATAAGTTTTTAAAAAATATTAATAATAAAATATTGACAAATAAGCCCATGACAGCGTTTTTTTGGAGATATGTTTTTCGAGAGGTGCTCTGCGGTGCCAATCGGCATTCGTCGTAGAATCATCTGAAACTAAAAAAGTCGAATTTTTCAGTTAAAGTATGACATAATGCTCCCCCCCACATGAATAAAATTTTTTTTTTTTTTTTTTTTTGTAGTTTTGGTGGCAAAAAAACGTAAAACGAGCATTTTTGGCGAAAAATTTCGCCATATTTGTAAGTGAAAAATAAGCTTAAAAAAAAAAAATAAAAAAAACAGTGTGGGGGGGAGGTATTTTTGATTTAGAAAACGTGTGCCAAATTTGAAAAGAATCGGTTGAATAGTTTCGGAATTGTGATTGGCATTCGAGGTAGAGTGCCTACAAAGGCTATAACTTTGAGAGTTCTGCTCCGATCCACTTAAAATTTTGACACAACATTCTTGAAATGATTTACTATAAGATGAGTGAAGAAAAAAAATTTCGATTTTGTGACCCTACCCCCCCGCCCCCCCTTAACCGAACGCTTTTGAAAACAAAAACTATTTTTTGCAGTCATTTTAGTAGGGCACGCCCACTGTAGCACAAGAATATGACCCGCCCAACCACTGTATGCATTGCTTAGTTGCTGTCTCAACCATAGATAAAATTTGAACAGCGACTGGTTTAAAGCGCATACGATTTCGTGCGATGAGTGTACTGCTCACAAGAATAAGCTTTGATGTGCCACTGATGTGCATGTGTGTGTGTACGTCTAGCCACTATATTTCGAACACCGGGCTTTGCGTACGGATAGCTTTAGCTTTGTTTAGTTTAATAGAAATTCTTTAAAATAATTTGTTTTCTTTTTGAAAAGTGCACACCACTCAGCTTTTAAGCTTACAAATGACGCTCTGTCTCTAAAGAAAGCTTAAATATCCCTGCATATCCAGCCATAGATTCTTAAAAAAAAACAGTAACAGTAAAGAATTAATATTTACTAGTTAAACAAGTTATCTAATCGTAATTTTGTGGACAAAGACTGCGACAATATTTAATGTATTATTTTCAACAAAACACATACATACATACTAGCCAAAAAGGAAACAATTGTACGTATTTTCAGTATTTATATTGTAGTATATTTTGCTAAAGGTGTATACGTCTCAATTGGTTGTCCAGCCTTAATTATATACAGCCATATGTATTTGTATTTGTATTTGATTCCGTCGTGCTCGCAAAATGATAACAACTTTTGGCTATTTCATATCTACAAATGTTTGCTATAAATAAGTGCACTTGCATCTATTCAGCTTTACTCTGAAAAACACTACTATAGTACGAGTAGGCCACTTGAAAGTAGAAAAGTGAATTGCACTTGGTTTAGAAGCAATGGAACGTTGGGTGAATCGGGTTGCTGTGGTCACAGGTGCCAGTTCTGGAATCGGCGCCGCTGTTGCTAAATACCTAGCAAATAACGGATTGATTACAGTGGGCCTAGACCTTTGTAAGACGGGTATTGAAACATTACGTGATGAAGTAAATGCTGAGGCACGTGAGCGCATTCACGCCATTCAGTGTGATATACGAAGCGAGGAGCAAATAATAGCCGCTTTCAAGGAGATCGAGCGAACATATGGACCAGTTGCTGTGTTGGTCAACAATGCGGGCATCGCAAGAGTGACTACATTACTGGCTGAAGACAACTCTCAAGATATACGCGATGTCGTCGATACAAATATTATGGGTGCGGTTTACTGCACCCGGGAGGCCTTCCGCTCGATGAAGGCGAATGGTGGAGATGGGCATGTTTTCTTGATTAATAGCATAGTGGGTCACAGAGTGCCAATATTACCGAATAGCACAGTTAATATTTACCCTTCGACAAAACATGCCATCACTGCATTAACAGAAATGTATCGCCAAGAATTTTTAAACCAAAAAACAAATATTAAAATTACTGTAAGTGAAATAGTCTCCATGTTTATCATTTAGATGAGTTTGTGAGTAGAGGTATAATTTATATTTCAGAGCATCAGTCCGGGTATAGTGGACACATCGATTTATACCGAAGAAATCAAGAAAGCGATGCCGAACTTTTCAAGTCTTAAAATGCTTAAGTCGGAAGATATTGCCGATGCTTTGGTTTACTGCCTACAGACGCCGCCACATGTGCAAATCCATGAAGTGATCATCAAACCTATGGGTGAACTGTTATAGGTAAAACACCCAGGGTAACATACTTACATCCAGGAAAAATATACTTCAGTACATGACCCTTTATAAGTGAAAATAAAATTATTATAAAAGAAAAGAAAACTCGAAAGGAGCAAATACGGGTCTTAAAGTCACAGTGCTCTTTCTCCTATAATGATATTATATTTACACATGGGGGCTAGATGTGAACCGCGGCTAGACCTGCAAAATCTTTATTACGTTTACCGTCGTTGCAAACAAATTTTTTGTCTAGCTGCATACGAGGGGTGCCTTTTATATGTCGGGATTAGAGAACAAAAACAAATTTTAATCATCGAAAATCACTTTATTGTTTTTCAAAATATTCTCCATGAAGATCTATACACTTTTGCATGCGTTTGAACCAATTGTCGAAGCACTTTTGCCACTCTGAATGAGGTACCTCCAAAATATGCATTCTGAATGCCGCAACCGCTTCTTCAGGTGTCGAAAAACGTTGACCTCTCAGTTTGTTTTTTACGTACGGGAATAAAAAGAAGTCATTCGGTGCCAAGTCAGGTATAGTCCTGGCGGATGGCCCATTAATTCGATGTTTTGGGTGCTCAAATATGCACTTGTTTGAGCCAATGTGTGAGAGCTCGCATTGTCCCGGTGAAGAGTGATCCGTCTTTGGCGATTGGGTTTCCTAATTTCTTGGAAGACAACTGGCAAACAAATGGTTGTGTACCACTCAGAATTTACTGTTTTGCGTTGTTCTAGTGGTACGGTTGCGACATGTCCAGTTTTTCCGAAAAAACAGGTGACCATTTGCTTGGAAGTGCTTCGTGCGCAAACAACTTTTGTTGGATCTGGCTCATCTTGAAACACCCATACAGTCGACTGCTGTTTACTTTCGGGCTCATACGCGTAAATCCATGATTCATCACCTGTCAGGATGTCATAGACGTGTTTCGAAGCCCCGCGATCGTATTTTTTGAGCATTTCCTTCGACCAATCGACACGACCCTCTTTTTGGGTGATTGACAAATTGTGTGGGATCCAACGCGAACAAATTTTTTTGACAGTCAAATGTTTATGCAATATTGAATGTATGCTGGTCCCACTAATGCCTAAGATTGTGTCAATCTCACGATAGGTCACATGACGATCTTGCAATATCAGTCCGCGCACATCATCAATGGTTTTCGGAACAACAACTGATTTTGGACGACCTTCACGAAATTCGTCTTGGAGTGAACTACGACTACGATTGAATTCCCCATACCATCGATAAACACTGGTCCTTGATGGAGCTCCATCGCCGAAAAATGAATTAAGTTCATCCATGCAATGTTGCTGAGTTAATTCACGTCGAAAGTTGTAAAAAATAGTCGCACGAAAATGTTCACGATTTAATTCCATTTTTAGAGCGAGATGAATCTTTTAAGTTACTGTAAACAACACAAATAGCGCTGGTATTTCAAAACGTTCTGAGTACGTCAAAGCCAAAAAATGTCAAACTTTGCGATACAGCTGTCAGTTGCCAGATTGCAACACCAGGGTTGCCAAATCCTGCCAAATAAAAGGCACCCCTCGTATTTCGTTTTCCATTTTCCTCTCCCTGTGTGCCCGAAGACCTTCAAAGCTAACCTTATTGGTCTACTCGGTTCGTCTATATAAATCTGATTCTAGCTTAGCTCAATGATGCGCCTCTTCAATAAGGCATTCTAAACTTTAGTGGGTGCCGGAACGGTATTGTAGCTCAGGTCTGCCAAAACTTATTAATATCATAACAAAATGTAGTTACTCTGTAAGTAAGAAAGTTTCTATTGTTCTGAGTATAAAATATAACTGGCGCTTACGCCCTTTATTGGATGTTTGGCCGATCTCCTATCCCTATTTGTGAAGAGCGTCTCGATATTTTGCACAAATGGAGGTACCTACAGTTTTATGCCGCCATCAAAAGACAGCTGTTTTTTTTTTTGTGAAGCAGAAATACTTTCAGAGGTTTGTCTTTACTTGCCGAGAGGCGCCCGCTATTTGAAAAAACGTTTTCTATCATCGTTTTTTTCATGCTCGGGATTTCGAACACGGACACTACGGAGTGGTAATCACTTACCAACCCATTCGGCTGCAGTGGCTGCTGTAGAAGGATAAGTTAGGTTGAACTGGTTGACTTGCAGTCACGCATAGACCGGTTCGGTCCGTAGCGATACCAGTTGGAGCTCATTAGTTATGTATTTTTTCAAATAGTCCAACGCATGGTGGCTGGTTTCCTTGCAAATTTAAGGAGACATTTCCAACCTACTGCTGATATATCTTCCAATCCATCAAACTATGGTGTTCCTAGAAATTTTAAGCGTGTTTTGAACAACGCAAAACATCCGCAAAGGAGATGCCGGTGTAGTAATACAACAAAGTTATTTTCAGTTCCGAAATTTTATTTGAAAGTTGAACAGTGAGTAAACATTCGAGCCAGGATACATTTGTATGTTTGCCTTTGTCAATTACGAATACTTAATTTAAGTTAATAAAAATTTATTTTTGCGCACATGATTTCTACCATACAAATATTCTGTTATTCAGCTGCACGGAAGTCTTACAGAATTTCACCGAGCGGTTGTATAAGCAGTTCGAGAATCTGAAAATGTGAATAATAACAATCAAATTGTGCAATACTTTGCCATACAAAGTGTAACAAACCTGCACACGAGGCGGTGTCTGGAGGCAGTAAATTAGGGCATCAGCGACATCCTCGGCTTGTAAACAGGGGAAATTATCATATCCTGAATTATCCTCGCCAAGAATTTCAGTTTTCACACTGCCAGGGCTGATGCTCTGCCAATACAAGGATATTTCATTCATTTAACAAATTATGCCTCGAAGACGAGTTACTCAAAACTTACAGTCACTTTAATTTTTGTATTTTGGTTGAGGAACTCCTGTCGGTAAACCTCCCTCAAAGCGGTTACCGCATGCTTTGACGATGGGTAAATGTTTAATGAAAAATTGGGTATAATTGGGACTTTATGTCCTGCAACGCTATTGATGAGGAAGACATGCCCATCACCATCGTTGGTCTTCATCGAACGGAAAGCTTCACGAGTGCTCCACACAGTACCCAAAACATTTGTATCCATCACGTCACGCATATCTTGTGAATTTTTCTCGTCCAGCAAATCGGTCGTGCGTAAAATACCCGCATTATTTACCAGTACAGCCACAGGTCCATACTTGGTTTCAATCTCTTTGAATGCGGCAATAACATCGTCTTCTTTTCGTAGATCACATGGAATGGCGTGTATACGATCGCGTGCCTCAGCATTTACTTCATCACGCAGTGCTTCGACACGCTCCTTGCGTCGTGCCAGACCAACTGTGAGCATTCCGTTGTTTGCGAGATATTTGACGCAAGCAGCACCAATACCAGCACTGGCACCAGTGACTACCGCAACACGATTCAGCCAACGCTCCATGTCTGCTTTCTTTCTTATCAAGCGTTATAAACCGCACCTTTGTTCAAGTGCGACTAAGAATGGAGCAATTTTCGTTAAGCATTTTATATCATCATCATGCGTTTCGAAAAGAGAGCCTACAGAATGAAAAGAGAAAGTTATGAATGATTTGGGAGTGAAGAACAAAAGCGCAAAGTTTTTGTTTTTTGCGACTTTACTCAAAAACTGATAGCGAGGTTGCATACAGAGCCACCAGATGGCCAAAACAGGAATTGTTGTTATTTCTTGTTGAGCTTTTACAAACGTACTGATGGTGTAGAGTCATGTGCAAATTTCTTGTTGAGCTTTTACAAACGTACTGATGATGTACAGTCATGTGCAAAATAATAGGGACGCATGGCGATCATTCATTCCAATACAAATTAAGCCAATATTTACAAATATTTCAGAGCAGTTTGCAAATTGACTAAATATAACTAAAGTAACGAGAGAGAATACTCAAGTTCTATGCAAAAACAACACACTCAACAAAATTACAATGGTTTAAGTAATATATATTATTATTATAATGTGTCTTGAGGGATATATTATGCGCACTTCACAGATTCAAAGTATTTCTCTGAGCGCAACTTCCTCAGTAAATTCTAATATTTTTCTTATTTTATTGAGTTTTACTTCAAGGCGAATGATTGAAGATGGTATTGGTAAATCAGCTGATTTATTTTTTTCTTTCGCCGCGTCCATCTGGCTGTCAGCACGGAGTGAAACAAGGCGAATTTATTCTTTGTTTTCTACTTTGTCAATACATTTCTTTGACAATCAAACGTACAAAATATTGTTGTTGGTTTAGTGCCACCAGCATTTTTTCCAAAACTAGAAGCATTTCTGATATACACTTTTTGGTATGTCCTTCAACTCTCCCAGCGATTTGGTTTTTAGCTCTTCAACCGTCGCAAAATGCCGTCCTTTCATGGGTCTCTTCAATCTTGAAAACAGGCAAAAGTTGCAGGAGTGAATACGGTGGCTGAGGCAAGATAACGGCGTTGTGTTTGGCTAAATCAGGTGCATTATCATGATGCAAAATCCATGCTTTTTTTCCACAATTCCGGGCGTTTTTTTCGTAATTCTTCACGCAAACGGTGCATAACTTCAAGGTACTACTCCTTATTTACCGTACGACCTCGTGGAAAGAACTCCTGATGCACTATGCCATGGTAATCGAACAAAACAGTGAGCAAACCCTTGACATTTGATCGAACTTGGCGTCCTTTTCTTGGTGTTGGCTCAGCTGGACTCTTCCATTGGGGCGATTGGGCCATGACTAGTCACTTGCTATGACCCTTTTAAACAAATCTGCGTCATCGATGCTTTTTCTTCACTTTCTCTACATTTTTATCGGTTGTTGTGTGCTGTGGCGTCCATAGCGAGCGTCGTTATTCACATCTTCCCGACCTTCTGCGAAAAGCTTGAACCACTTGTAAACATTTTTTTTACTCAGAGTACTCTCACTCCATTTTTTACAAAAAATTTAATTCGACGATTCATTCTTTTCGATAGCAGGAAATCGCTGAAAAGTACTCTCCAGCAACTGTAACGCACTTATGCTAGCATTTTATGCAGCTCTCGAAACATTTCCGGAACTCTACATATTTTCAGTATAGCCACTTAATTTTTCCACGACTTCATTTCGGCTGTTAAAACGCTGTCCCCATAGTGGTTTTTTGACTCCGTCAAATAGAAAAGAATTACAGAGGGTCATAGCAGTTGAACTCGATGGCTGTTGGATGGTATTCGTTTCATTCTTGCGAAAAGAATCACGGATAATGATAGCAATGTGCGACGGTGCGTCATCATTGTCCACGAGTTGTTTTCCCATAATTGGCGAGCCATAGAGTCAATCAGTTTTTGACATGAGTTCTAGGGAACAGTTTCCCACACTTTTTATGAGTAACCAGAGAGCAACTTTTCGGTTGCTTTTCTCCCCTCAAAGCTACTTTTAGTTTCATCTCTCGGCGGGATTTAAATACGGTAAATGAGTAGACCAGCTTAATATGTTATGTTGACTTTAGTATCCGAGAAACATTTCTTGGTCACTTTCGAAGCGCGTTTCGGGCCGATTTCTTGCCCAAATATCGCTTTTCAATTCGATTTATCGAACAAATACCTTGGTAAGAAAAGCATTCACCCACCATAATTGTTCAATGCAGAATAACATAACAGAACAGAATATTTAACAATTTTAATTGTATTTTTTGTATCCAAATGTCACATAGATATCGTCAACATAGACGGCAAGCACGATTCATATGCTCGCTAAAGGTACACGTCATTTGGGATCACGCACAGTCAGTATTATCTAATAAGCTGGACTAGCGAAACAGTACATCTAAGTAGTAAACCATTAACCCCGACCTCTGTAGCTTTGATTTTGCCCTGTGGTACCGCCGTTAGGCATTGCTTTGCAGGGCCAAGCTGAACCACTTATGTCTCTTCACACATTGGTCTCCTCTCCATTGTTTGATTGTCTCCTTTCTGTACTGCACTGCCATTCTTTCTTCCGTAGCTCTTGTAGTACATTCGCGGACCAGTCTTTCATTTTGGCCCACGCAAACTTCGGTTACAAAATGTGCTTTACTATATTTCTATAGTCGCCCTTTCGGATACATATCTCGGGTAGGAAAATAATAAATATGTTCCGCATTCTCACTGCAACTACCTTGGAAAGCGCAATCCATTGCATCATCATGACCAAATCTATGAAGGTACTCTCTGAAGCCGTCATGTCCCGTCCGGAATTATGTCAGGCAGAAATCGGCTTCGCCATGTCTTCGTCCGACTCATGTATGTATGCTACCGATAAGTTTATGTGTCTACCTCACTTTTCCCGCTATGTGCCAGCTATTTTACTCCGTGCTCAACCAGGCTCCTCTCTTTCTCCTTTGCGCTCGTCAGTCGTAAGTCGTCTATTTAGACTTTTGGTTTTGTCATATATTCTGCCCCTGTCCGCAGGCATAATGCCCGATATGACACTCACTGCTTCATATGGGGCCGTTCTAAACGCTTAGGCAACTAGAATGGCGCTAACCCTCGAAACTATTTCCATCTTCTTGGAGTAGGATTTCTGTATCCGGGCTTTTCCCCATATGGGTGCGGAATTTATAAGTGAGGACTGGCTAATTTTAGGCAGGAGCGCTCCCTTACTCCTCCTGCATTTACTGATCTGTGAACATGTTTTGTATCACAAGCGGGATAAAATATATTAAATCAAGGTTAATCCGAATACTGGATATATTGCAAAATATCTCCACCGACCAAGTGAAATGCTCGGTACAAAAAATTTTCATTTAGCTACATTTTGTTTCTACAGAAAAAGAATTTTCCTTGACCTTTTTGATTATATGTAAGCTTTTTTTTCTAATTGGGCTTTTGTGAATGGTGGAAGTGTCGACGCAAGCTGGTGTGCAGATGCAAACTGGTTCTTTTCCACAAATCTCACTATAGTTGCTTCAAGGTTTTGAGTAATATATCTAATCAATCTATAGCTATACCCATGATTCAATTATAGAAGGTTAGGTAAGTAATGACAAGGGCGCTTTGACACTCCCTTATTTTAGGGCTGCATTTACGAAGGTTGGAGAAAGAGGGAAAAATGTTTTGCTCTTCTTGCCTAAAGGTAGTAAAAAAGTACATAAAGTAGCTAATTAGTCCTGTACTAAGAGAACAACTAGGTATATTGGTTATTTAATCTACATTAAAACAAAACAACAGAAAAATTATTGTTTTTTAAAGCAAATATAAAATTTATTTAGAACATTTTCGTTGTTTATCTAACACAAGAGCACGCAGAACTATGTGATGTTACTTATGTATGTGTTTTAAGGGGGTAGTATGGTTAATTCGGTGTAAAACAAGCATATTTTTCGAAATTTTTTTTGTCGACACAGTTGATTTATTCAAAATTTTAAAATTACTTCATTATAAAGTCATATTTAAAGAATATTGTGTGAAATTTTCATTGATTTTTATGAAGAAATGAGTTGGTGGCAGCGAATCTTCGCGGACGTCTCATAAAAAAGTTTTATTGCGGTGTCCCTCAGAACTCATTACTGGATCAACTAAAATCAAAAAACCAAATTGATTTCATCAGCTAATAAAGTTTCGCAGGTAACAACGTCGAATTTTTTTTTTTTTTTTTTAATTTTTTAAAGCGCTTTGAAGTCAAAACACCGATTTTTCATAAAAAAAACTTGAAAACTTTGTTGTTTTAAAATATGACAAAATTTAAAAAAAAAAAACTCGACGTCATTACCTCGTGAATAAAGTAAAGAAACAAAAAAACCAAATTTGAAAAGAATCGGTGCAGTAGATATGAATCTACAGTGGACACCGACCGTAAAAAAGGCAAGTGTGAGAAAAACGCGTTTAAAGATTTTCGGCAGCGTGAAATCCGGTTGGAGAGGTAGATACTTAATCCTTTGTGTCTTTGTCAATTTTACTCTAATGCACTTCAAACTTTCATACAATAATCTTAAGATGTTATAGAATAATAAAAAAAAAAAAAAAAATGAAAAAAAAAAAATACCATACTACCCCCTTAAGTTAGTTCGCAGTTGTAAAACAAATATTAGTTGGATGTGAAACGAGACAGAAGTAAAAAAATGGAGTCTCTAAAGGAGTATTTTCATTACATTAAAATGGAAATGCTGCTAGTAAACAAAAATATTTTGGAAAATTATTTCGCTCTTATGCTTATAAAGCCATGTTTAGTAACCTTTGCATTACGAGGTGTTGCAAATTTGCTCATTTCAGTATCGTACGAATGTAAAAAATTTAAATTAGAAGAGTTAAAATAGTTTGCAATAAAAATTACAAATTTACTAGTTTATAGTTTAAAATTTGTATACCTTAATATACTTTGCGTCCCTACTATTAATAGGAAAATGTATTAATATAGACTAAAACTAATACATCGAAAAATTTTATTGTAGATATTGGTAATATAATCCACTTTTAGTAATTGTGATTGTTTGTAAATTTACGTATATCAATACCACGTGTCTCAGTAATGAATCGGAGTGGAAATATGAGGAATGTGGGTGCACTTTCTCGTATAGGTGTTGGAACGCTTCACTTATTCAGGCAGAAATCAAAAACCTGTGAAACAAAAACTTAAAAATTGTTAACTCACAAATATATCATTACAACTTACCTGTAATTGTAGGCTTAAAGCGCGAGGACTTGCTCGTGTAGGTGTTGTGCATACATCTACGTACAGCATATTGTTCTAGACGGGGTAAGGTATCGACGTGGACAGCCAGTTCGGAAGTCAAATTGATTTCAGAGGTAGCAGTACTAGGCACATAATGACCACCTAGCTCTTCAACACACACCTTCCGCAGCAATTGCTCGTCTGTGAAGTCCCGCAAATAAAAACTTTTAAAAACAATTTATTAGCAAATCTTCTAATAGAACTTACTAACTGCAGTTTATGTATTGCATGTAAGGTGGTCTCTGTTATATTTGCAAAAACGTTGCTATAAAAACCTATGAATGAAAAAGTTTAATAAGAATTTTTACAAATGTCTGATCTGAACTTACATGTATGAAAATTCACAAACCGGTGGTTTTCTGCAGCAGAAAGACGACTCCAAATAATAGACTCCCACCATATGCAAGGCATAATCGACCTAAATAGTGAAAAACGACATTAATTTACAAAATAATTAGCTTTTATTATTATACTTACTTGAATGTTTACAAACAGATAAAAGATTTTCAACGAATAATAACAAAGCAAAGCGTCAAAGTGGAAACTGAGACACGTGGTATTGCCGACCATATAATTTGCACCAAAAGTTTAATTTTTACTACAATTTAAAAGTTTTTTCATAAAATATGTACTTATATTTGTAAAGAAGCAACATATTTTCAAATAAGGGAGCCGATATGTCAAGAGGGAGCGAGAAAGCTGCTTACTTACCTAACCTTCTATAATTGAATCATGATCGATACCCACACTTTTCTGCACTTCTCTTTGTTACTGACACTCACTTCTCTTTCAATCCCCAAAACTCCAATCACGCCAAGTGTATCAAACATAGTTTTCACAGCCTCTTTCTCACATTTCGCTTTTCATAGCTTCCTATGTTTTTTTACTTTCCATAATCTCACAAATGTTTTTCTAAGAAGCATCAAATTCAAGTTATTGAAATGAGCTTTAATTTCAAAGTTGTCAAATTTATTCATGATTTTTATTAAGCACCAACAGAGTGCTGTTATGTTAGATTCAAGTAAACGTACAAACGTACATATGCATGTGTATATGAGCTATTCATGCCTTTTCACCAACAGGTTTGATGATCAGTTCATGGATTTGCACATGTGGCGGCGTTTGGAGGCAATAAACCAATGCATCTGCAATGTCGTCCGACTTAAGGCATGGCAAATCTGGCATCACTGCATGTATGCCATGGTTCAGCATATCAGTGTCCACAGCACCAGGACTGATGCTCTAAAATAAACGTTCATACATGTAGAACAAACATATAACACATATCTACAAAAACAAACATTACAGATAAACTCGTTACACTTACAGTAATTTTTATATTTGTTTTTTGATTTAAAAGCTCTTGACGATAAACTTCTGTCATTGCGGTGATTGCATATTTTGAAGGCGGATAAATATTTAAGGTAGCGTTCGGTACTAATGGAACCACATGACCAAGTATGCTATTAATCAAGAAAATATGCCCATCTCCACCATTTGCCTTCATCGAGCGAAAGGCCTCTCGTGTACAGTAAACCACACCCATAATATTTGTCTCGACGACATCTCGTACATCTTGTGAGTTGCCTTCTTCCAGTAATGTGGTGGATCGTAGGACGCCCGCGTTATTGACCAACACAGCAACTGGCCCAATTGTTTTCTCGATCTGCTTGAAAACGGCTTTTACTTGCTCCTCACTTTGCACATCACACTGAATGGCGTGAATGCGTTTACGTGCCTCAGAGTTAACTTCATCGCGCAGTGCTTCGACACGCTCCTTGCGTCGTGCTAGGCCGACGGTAACCAATCCGTTATTCGCAAGATATTTGACAACAGCAGCGCCAATCCCAGAACTGGCACCTGTGACTACAGCAACTCGATTCACCCAACGTTCCATTGCTTCTAAAGCAAATGCAATTCACTTTTCTGCTTCCAACTGGCTGATTAATTGAATACGCAATGCATTTGAATAGATGCGAGTGCACTTATTTATAGCAGAAATTTATAGAAAATGACAATTTGTTAGCGATTGTCAGAGGCTTGTTTATCAACTGGAATACTAATATGTAGATACATTCTGTGCGAAAAGTATGAGTAATTTATAATTTAATTAGTGCGTTTAAAGGGATTTTCTAAATGCGAAAAAAACAACATTCAATGGTGATTCAATAATATTTACACACTGCGAGTTATATGGCTTTGGATGAGCAAATTCGTTGAAAAATAGCAGAAAACTATGGAATGTTTGACTTAAAACTAAACAAATATAAGCGTATAACTTCACTTATGTAACAACTGATATAACTCCTGTTTACTGTTGTTCCTTTCGGTCGAAGACATACTACTGTGGGCAAAAAGTAAGGTGAATTTATTTGTCAAACTTCGTTGGATTAAAATTTCGCTCTAGTCATTTTTTTCATGAGTTGGCAGCACTGTTAATAATATCTGGGCCAACTTTCATGTGAATGTCATTATCAGTAATATATTTACGCTTGTGTTTACCAAACGACCAAGAGTGCATTTTTCGATTTTTACAATGTCTGATTTGATTGGAAGTGTCATCAAATTTTGTTTGCGGAATGAAATTTCGGCTGCGGAAAACGTTTAGCATGTTGCAGAAGACATTTGGTGATTCGACCATGTCGCAGAAAATTGTTTATAAGTGGTACAAAGACTTCAAAGAGGGGCGAGAACGTGTTGATGACTCGGAGCGCTCCGGACGACCATCGACAGATGACCCACACGTCAATAAAATGAAGGAGTTAGTGCTCAAAAATCGTCGGTTGACTGTTAAAGACCTTACTGATTTGATCGGAATATCAGAAGGATCTGTGAAAACCATTTTGAAATACCATTTGAGCCTACGAAACGTCAAATCTCGTTTGGTACCGAAAACTCTCAATTTCTTGGAAAAAAGTCATCGCGTTGATGTGTGTGAATCAATGCTTTCAGACTATCAGGACAAGCTCAAATGCATCATTACGGGAGATGAGACTTGGATTTATGCTTACGACCCTGAAACAACCAACCAATCAAGCGAATATCGTGCTAAAGGCGAGGCCAGACCGAAAAGAGCACGTCAAATTCGTTCAAAAATAAAGGTCATGATGACAGTTTCGATTTTCGTGGTGTGGTGCACTATGAATTCCGTCCACCTGGCCAAACTGTTAATAAGGAATATTATTTGAGCGTTATGCGTCGTTTACGTGAAGCAATTCGTCTAAAAAGACCAGAATTATGGGCCAACAACTCTTGGTGTTTGCATCACGATAATGCACCGTCTCACACTGCACTCATTCTTCGTGACCACTTCGCCAAAAATTCCACGCATATCGTTCCGCAACCACCGTATTCGCCTGATTTGGCTCCGTGTGACTTCTGGCTATTCCCAAAACTCAAGAGATCACTCCGGTTAACGCGTTTTGAGTCGATTGAGGAGATAAAAGCTGAATCGAAGAAGGTGCTGATGGCTATACCGGAAATGGACTATTTGGCATGTTTCGGGGATTGGAAAAATCGTTGGCATAAGTGTATTTCATCGGGAGGCGATTATTTTGAAGGGGATGAAATTGCTTTACAAGAATAAATAAAGATTTTTCATTTTACAACCAAATTCACCTTAATTTTTGCCACTCTACAGTAAGTATACTGCAAGAATCATGGGTCAACCATTTCTCATCCCTGTTGACAATTACTAAACTAGCCGAAACCACAACTTAAGAAAACAAAAATGAAATAACGTATGACGGACCCCAACTTTTAAGGCGTATGTCTAGCAATTACTCAATTAAAGAGTAGAAAATCGCCGAGCATTGACAATATGAATAACAAATTCATCAAATATGGAGTACCAACACTATCCAATAAAATATGCAGACTATTCCGCGAGATTTGCGAGTCAACAACCTTACCAGAAGTTTGGAGGCAGACTATTATCATCACACAATTCAAAAAAGGCGAGATAAAAGTAACGAAATAATTACACAGGCATCTCCTTACTCTGAATGTCAAAATTCTTCACAACAAAAATTGCAACGGAAATATCAAAACTTTGCACATCACACTGATAGCGAGAATTCGTTTACGTGCCTCAGAGTTAACTTCAACGCGCAGTGCTTCGACACGCTCCTTGCGTCATGCTAGGCCGACGGTAACCAATCCGTTATTCGCAAGATATGTGACACAAGCAGCACCAATGCCGGAGCTGGCACCTGTGACTACCGCAACTCGATTCACCCAATGTTCCATTGCTTCTAAATCAAATGTAATTTGTTTTCCGCTTACGACCAGCCTATCGAATTGTAACCATTGAGTTAGTACTCGTAATAAGATAGAGTCAGAATCACTCAATTTTTGGAAGCGTGCATAGCAATGCGGTCGGTCAGAGGAAAAGAAGAGGAAGGTCAAATCAATGCTACAAGTCCGAGGTGAGAAGCATTGTAAAGGGTAGTCAATTTAGAGGCATACGATTTTAAATTGAAGTAAAACAACGAAAATTCAATTTGATTGGGAAATCTTTATTTTATTTTTTGTGTAGAACCATTCATAACATTTTTTTTAAGATAATCCTATCAAATATTGGCCGCAACTGCGCCGTAATTCGCTTACCCGTAAACACTAATTTTGAATGACTCACTGGAGGACTTCGGTCGGTAAAGCTTGAATAACTTTAGTAATGTGGGTTCCCAATGTTTGGTTTATCCACAACCCATGTAAACTTTACGCATCCCCACAAATCACACAATCTTGGTGGTCAAACCGCTGGTCCGAGACGAGAGATGAATTGCTCACCGAAACGATGACGCAGTAAAACCATGGTTTCACGGGCTGAACTAAATGTTGTAGAGAAGTGCAATTTTCGGTATTAAAAAGTCGTTTATCATGGCGCGATTGAGTTCCTCATTCACTGTCACATTGGCGCCCGCCTCGTCTTTGAAGAAATATGGCCCTTGACACTTCCAGCCCATAGCCCGCATCAAACGGTTGTTTTCAATGGATATAATGGCTGTTCCTGACTGGCTTCGGATTGTTTCTAAGCCCAAATATGGCAATTTTGTTTATTGACGTATCCATTTAGCCAAACATGTGCCTCATTGCCATTCGGGGCCCAAAATGCGGATCTTCGGCGAGTTTTGCGACAGATTAACGACTGTAATTATGACGCTTTGGAAGATCGGCCAGCTTTAAATCTTGGATTAGCTGTATTTTATACACTTTCAAACCAAGGTCCTTGCGTAAAATCGCCCAAGTAGTGCCATAAGAAAGACCAAGTTGTCCAGATCGGAGCCGAATGATTCTTCGGGGTCTTCGGTAAAATTCTCATTTACAGCCGCTATATTCTCCTCACTACGGGCTGTACGTGGTCTAGTCGGCCGAGTATCACCAATAATGTAAAACGATTCTGAATATTGCCGATGCTTTGTCGAATAGTGCGTTCGGCAGGACGGTTATGTATACCGTTAGTTGGCCTAAACGCGCGATAAACACTTTCCACCGAGCGTCGATTTTCGTAATTCAACAAAATAAATGTTGGTTGAAACAGCAATATTTCCGACTTCCTCCTCGCTTATACCATCACTTATTAATGTATCACAAAAACAAACCAAAGACTCTGCCAGCAATAGTGAATACCAACAGTTACACAATGCAGCCCTTGAGCCTTTCAAACGTGATTGCAATTTTTGCTTTAAATTTTTAGTGTCTAAAATTTCTAAATAAGAAAACTTTACCGTAATCATAAAATCGCCGCAGACATGATTAATAATCGTCAATTACTCTTATTTTCATCATTTCATATTATTTCCTCTCCTTCTCAAACCATTCCGTTCAGCTGAATTGATTAGCTACATTGGCTCAGCGCATCATTACGGCTCTTCTTCGGCCTTGCTTTACTCCCAATACTCAAAACACAAAACACAAAACATGAGTCGCTATGCGTCAAGCGCTCAGTTATCACATTTAGTGTCTACTGCTGAGCGTCCAGCGTCCAGCGCCCAGCAT
The DNA here is from genome assembly GCF_027943255.1 of Anastrepha obliqua. Classification (NCBI taxonomy): domain Eukaryota; kingdom Metazoa; phylum Arthropoda; class Insecta; order Diptera; family Tephritidae; genus Anastrepha; species Anastrepha obliqua. The sequence continues at coordinate 81,860,408 of NC_072895.1, read as the reverse complement.
TGAGCGTCTTAAACTCTGCAGCACTGCGTAAACGTATCGGCGAAGCAGCGGTTGATTTAAAATTCTACACCACAACTCATTCGATTCGGTTCGAATCATCAATTGCAACATAAAAATATCTTCTATCTGCTCGTAATACGCGCACTTGTGCTTGTATTCCCAGCAGACGCGCTCGCTCAAATATGCACAAGTATATTAAATACACATACAACAACGGATTGCCGCAGAACGGATGAAAATTGCTAAAATTGAGTAAGTGAACTTTCGAGTTCGGAAAAAGTAACAAGTAAATGCCTTTCAAGTGTTATTGAGTTGCTAGGAGCCATTTTGCACTCAAGGATATTCGCAAATCACTGAGGCATTGCTGACGAAAATGCCAAAGAAGTTGATGAGCAAAGTAAAATTGTTTTTGTTATTTACTTTTTTGTTTTGTGAGAAATAATTGATTGCGGTAATTGCAATTTGATGAAACGTGCAATGGATTTAATTTTTTGGTTATAACCACTTTGATAATGCGTCTGATTTGCTTTGATAAACTTACCTTTTAACTCTCGTATGAAAACTAAAATTTTAATTTTCTGATAAGAGTCACTAGAAATATTAGACAAATATTTACGAATGGTTGAAAAGAATATCAGCACACATGCAAACATTTAAACCTTTAACTTAGGCTGACCTTTTATATTTTCTAAATCCTTTTATCGCCTTCACCCTCACCCTTTCACCTGAAAAGGGACGTGTTTAGCGCGTGTGCGAACTTATTAGAGTTGGGGCAATTTTTCCATAGTCATTATTTCTCATCAGTAATTGTAAACACACAAATCATCGAATGTGTGGCAGGGAAAGAATAAGACAGTTTAACTGGCGTGAAATGTTATTTTTCTAAGAAAAATTTATGGGGTGAGCACACGTGACATTTTCAATAATCTGAGGATTAGTAGGCCAATGTGATTGAGGCCTTTTCGCATACAGTTAAATATGGGAGAAAATAATTATTTAACATGCCAATTCTTATTTTTTTTTTTTTGTTTTTTGTTGCTTTCCTATAAAGTGAGTCGCTCTAGTGGCAGGTAAAATCTTTAATTTTATAGTTATTTATTTAAAAAAATTAGTGCTTCTGCCAGAAACAGCGGCGAAAGTAGGCCGGCATATAAACATCGGTAAAACCAAAGTAAGACGCACAAATTCCAACTTCACGGCACTGAGCTTGGAGAAGTTAACTTCTAAATGGTGGCTCAAACGAGGATATAGCGAGCCGCATAAAAAAGGCCAAGCGGGCTATCGGCTCCCTTAAAGACGTCTAATCACACGAAACACCAAGATAAAAATATTCAATTTGAACATCACGTCAGTTCAGCTGTACGGCTGCTAAACTTGGAACTTTGCAGTGAGAGAAATGCAACGCCTACAAGGCTTTGTAAATCGCTACCTGTGGATAATGCCTCGCATTTTCCAGCCCAACTCCGTACCAAACAACCTGTGGAAGGTGGAGTAGCACCAACCAAACTTCAATACAAACGGAAGCCCTGAAACGGCAATGGAGCTGGCTGGGGCAAATTCTTAAAAGAGAATCAAGTGGCATCATACGAAACCGGCAAAGAGGTAGACCATTTATTCCAACAACAACATTTCTAGACACCTATTTAATATTTGGAATATTTCAACTGAAGTTATCGATGTTGACGTTAAATCAAAACTTACCACCGCAGAAGTAAATAATTTAGTTAGAGTTTGCTCTCATAAACAAAAACCGAATTTTGGCGCTTTCTCTACCACCACGGCTGCACAGTGCAACGAAAACATAAAACCCAGGCGGCAACTCACCGGCAATGCATTAAACTCACTTCATGATTTTTCTTTCGACAAGTTGATGAATCGAATCATCGCTACGCGCCGAATAATGACAATTTTTTTGTACTTGTATGTAGGTGTGTATGTATGTATATATGTATGTACATACACATGCACCCACATATACACGAAATATATATTTGTATTACCTACTTGCTGTATAAACTTGAAAATTCTATGCGAACGTTGATTTTTTGCTTATCATCGTCTTTTGCAAAGCCGCCGTGGTTGCGTTGTCTGCCTTCCAATATTGGGGCCGCAAGCAGCGCACGTTTAATGCCTTTTTAATGCTGCCACTTCCGGTTTATGTGCAATACAGTCGCTTTATTTCTGTAGTCTCAGCAGCAGCTCTTCTTACAGCGACTTCGCTCAAATGCAAAAAAATGTGAATGATATGCCAAGCATTTTTTCAGCTAAGCTTGCGTTCGTCTGCGACCTTCTAGTATTGCTGTTTGCAAATTCCCCCAAGTTTCAGGCGTTTTTTATACCCAGCTAAGCCATTCGAGTCATCCGGTTTATACATACATACTGTACTGTATATATATGCGTACGTATATCCTAAATACAAGTCTATGTAGCGCGTCTACTGCCGCCATTATTGCCAACGGCCGAGTGCACCAGCAGAAAGTCAATTAGCCATGCTTGAGCTTTCAGTCCATGCTGTTGGATATTTACGTGTAGCTGTCGTTGCCGGCGTTCTTTGCGGCTTACTGTTGCTGTTGTTGTCGGTGTTGTTCTTGTCAACACTATCATCATCATCAACGTCGTCAGCTTCACCATCACAGCATTTGCCTTCGCCTTCGACCACTGCGCCATATTCAAACTAACCCTTATGGCGTAGTTGTTCCCGCTGCTCCTGCTGCTGCTGCTGCTTTGCATTCATATTTGAAGTTCATCTGCAGCCATTTCTTGGCTTTAGTTGTTGCTCTCTTAAGAACTGTATGCGCATATGTATGCACGTCTATACATTTACACACCGCATTCCACCCTGTGTTGCGAATGTCCTACGCGCATTGTTGGGCAAAGGAATAAAGCGGATGAGGTGCTGCCTAGAACCGGCAACAGTGGCAACAGCAACAGATTAAATTTAACAAGGCTGTAAAGTCTTTTTTGGCGGTTTTGGCGCTTTTGGTGCTTTTATTACTCAGCTTCTTTGGCATTCCTTCTTCTTTTTCATGCTTCTTATCGTTTTAGAGAAAATGTTGTTATCTATTTTTCCTTCGTTTCACTAAGCCAATCGTCATCTGCACTATGCTAAGTATGCGCGCGTGTGTGTGTATGAGAGTTTATTTGGCAAGAAGTTTTCATTTCTTCTTCGCATTTCAGTACTTCTTGCCTCATCTCTTTGCGGCGTTGGCAATTTGTCTATCTTAAGGACTTTAATACGAAGCAGCTGCGGGCTGTTTTTATAACCCATGCAGCTTTTTTCTTTTTGCTATTACAATTTGTTGTAATTTCCCCTTCTAGTAATGACATAGCAATGGAGTGGCAAGGATTTACTAGTCTGGTTTTGCCTGTTCGCAGTTTCATCTAAATGATTAATGCTTGGCCCGGCGTATGGAAATAAACTGGTAAGCTGGCAATGTTGGTTAGCTCTATCGTCCTTCAACTTCTTCCTTTTCGCAATTGGAATTATTTGTTAACTCATTGCCACTCATCGACTTGGCTAATTAGACATGAAATGTCGAATATGCCATCCAAGAGTCACAAGCAGATGCTCCATTCCGTTGTGTGCGAATATTTATGTAAGGGGATTTTGTAAAGGGATTAATTCACACGAGGTGCAAGGAAAGCTGCAAAGCAAATTTTATGAGGAGCGAAATATTTACCGCTAGGCGATTTAACATAACATTCATATTTGATTATTTTGAAGTAATACAGTTTGTCAAGAAACCAAGTCCTTTTGCACTTGATCCTTCCTCTTCCTCTACTACCACCAGCTGATACCACATCGAATACTTTCAGAGCCGTAATTTTTGAATCCATTCGGACGACATGACCAAGCTAACGTAATCGCTGGATCTTTAATAGCTACGCTGTGTCTATGTCGTCGTAAAACTCATAGGACTCATCGCTACGATACTCGCCTTCGCCAACGTGCAAAAGTCCAAAAATCTTCCACACAATCTGTCTCTCAAGCACTCCAAGGGCCGCCTCTTCTGATGTTTTTATCGTCCAAGCTTTTGCGCCGTACATTAGGACGGGCATGATATGAACCTTAAAAAGTATTACTTTTATTCATCAAGGGAGTTGAAGTTATTACCAGATATAAAACAATCACTAGACCCGACAGAATACAGATAGATCCCAAACTACATTCATTGAGAATTCATTGCCAACTTCAAACTCTCAAGACCTCAAGGAACTCTTCAATACCTCCTCATTTAGTCAAGTTACATCAGATAGCGTCAGTATTCTCATACTGCCATAAGTAGTTACCTCCGCAAATATTGTGAAGGTAATAACAGGTGGCGCTAAAGTAATCCTCCTATCAGAAAATGCTATAAATTTTGCGATTGGCCCCTAATGTATGTTCTGTTTTGACATTTGTGTAGTAAACACATGCGAAATACAAGTTAATAAACAATGTTACACTGCTCCAGAACGCGGAATATTGCTGACTATTTATTTGACCAATAATCGGTCGGTGACTTTGGCATAACGTGAATTTCGTCGCAGATTTCCTCGCCGTCCAACGCCTACTGGGCGCCAACACTGCGACGTTCACCGCTCGCCTCGAAGAGACTGGCACAACACGAGGGGCGTGGCACACCCCGGAGTAGCCATTCTGCAGAGAATATTGCTGCTGTAGCCGAGGATGTCATGGAAGCGCCGTCGACATCCACCAGACGACGTGCCACGCAAATGGGTATCAGTCGACGGTCTTCACAGCGAATTTTGGTACAAGATTTGAAGATGTTTCCGTACAAAGTCCAGACGGTGCATCAGCTGTTAGCTGCTGACCGCCAATCGCGCCTAACATACGCTCAAGCCATCCTTCATCACCACCAAGAGGAAGATGATTTTTCATCAAAAATAATCATGAGTGATGAGGCCCATTTCCATCTTAGTGGGTACGTAAATAAGCAAAATTTACACTTCCGGGCCACTGAAAATCCGCGTGTAACCCACGAAGATCCATTACACCCGCTCAAAGTCACTGTATGGTGTGCTGTTTTCGCTGGAGGAGTCATCGGACCTTTTTTCTTCGAAGACGTCGCGGGCCAAACGGTTACAGTGAATGGCGAGCGCTACAGAGCAATGATCAACGAGTTCTTTTTGCCGTAACTTGATGAATTGGGATTGGAAAACATGTGGTTCCAACAGGACGGTGCAACGGCACACACTGCACATGCCACAACCGATATGCTGAAGGATGCATTTCCCGGGTGCCTAATCTCCCGTTTTGGCGATTTGAACTGGCCAGCAAGATCGCCTGATTTGACCCCTCCAGACTTCTTTTTGTGGGGCTTTTTGAAGTCGCGGGTTTATGTCAACAAACCTCAGACTTTTGCAGCTCTTAAAGACAATATCCGTCAAGAATGTGAGGACCTATCGCCGGAAGTTTTGGCCAAAGTGATGGAAAATGCCATAAAAAGGGCTCAAATGGCAATCAACTGTGGCGGCGGCCATTTACGTGACATCATATTCTCGACTTGATGTAAAAAAAATTAAAATACCAAATAAAAATAATCCACAAGAAGAATCAAAGTTTTTCATTTTTTTTTTTTTAAATTACAGCCAAAAAACATCGCAAGGTTACTTTTGCGTCACCTTGTATTAAAAAACATAATGTGAAATTATTTACTTAAGATACTTGTTTCAAAATTGCGTCAATTTGAATAAAAAATGTTTATTATGTAATGCAAATTATGTAGAAGTGTTAGCTCAGGAAGTTAGTGTTCTATGAACCGTTGTTGTTTTTAGCTCAGCTAATGGCACGACACCTAATGATGTCAACGACAATAAAGGCTGCTGCTCAGCAAACATCTTCCGTTACTGAAGTCTCTCCTGTGCACAATGTCTCATATTTGACTACCCTCAGCTCTGTTAAGTAGCAGCATCTCTCCCACTGCTGAAATTGGATCAATGTTACAGGTGAAAAAAATGTCTGCCATTTGTAAGAAGTCATCGTTCTCTTCTGCTGTTGCTATACCGACTTCTATACATTTCCTTTTAATTCTGTTTTTTAAACTAAATAAAATAAAACTGTAACTTTCGCAGAGTGAATTCTGTTATACTCAACATTTATGTGGTTATGACGATCTTCTCACATGCCTACTTAAACCCATTCATTTAACACCCCTCTATCTCTGGTTCCACTCGTCTAAACAGCTCTACAAATCAGGGCCAACAGGTTTAAGGTTGCAGACAGAGTGGAAGTGAAGCCGAAGACGAATATAAAAACGAAGTCGAAGCCGAGTTTCTTGCATTGCGGGCAACCTGGTGAGTGCTCATAGTGGAAGATGAACGAACTACAAAAACAAATGGAGTTGTCTTCAGATGAGCAATTGTTTCTAAAACCTTTTTTTTAAGGTAAAACTAAACAAAAAAGATGAATTCACGAAAAAAATGTATCTAGAAAATATCAGCACTTGCATGAAGAGTTACGGCGAGATGAACAAAAATTATTCGAATTTTCAAGAATGTCACTTAATGCCACGTTTGATTACATTTTGTCAAAAACTAAGCCATTTGTTGAAAACAATGGAAAAATTTTAATAAAACTTTAGGGTAGATATCCAAATGGGAATTGTTTACATATTTGTCCACTACTTTTGGGTAGTTGGCGGAGTGGGAAGAGATGTAGCACCTTCAAGCACATAAAACCCCAATCCAAACTTTAAGAAAAACAACCCTTCCCCTATGCGACTCCTGTGGATCCATTTGAATATGGGACAGAAACCCATTCACAGTATTTTTTTAAACCAAGATAGTTCATTTTAATGCAAATTTGCCAAAATCGCGTAAGCGAATATCGCGTCAATCAAGAAGAAGGAGTTCATTTTAATTAATTAAATTGTCATTAGTACAGTTAATACAGTCATTATCAGAGTTCAAAACAATTAAATGAAATGCAAAAAATTCACAACAGCAAGCGATTCGTCTTTGAAAACACTACCGCACAGCTTCAAGCTGAACGCTTGCGCAGCGTTTTCATTTTCGAGAGCAGCTTCATTAATTATTCCAAGGTTACATACTTCTTACAACTAAGTTAAAAAAAAAAAACTAAGAGTGAGAGGAAAAATGTAAATTGTTGTTGTTACATAACAAAAAGAAATAGATCGATTTAGAATGTCATTAAAGAAAAGATCAGTCAGTGAGGGAACAAATTAAGAAACGTTAAGAAGAGATGTGAGAGTATAAGAGAGAGAATATAGGAAATATAAGGAGAGAATCAGAAAGGAAGTGTGTGTATTCGTGTGTATTCTCGTTTTCGACTTCGCTTTCATCTCCGTCTTCGGCTTCGCTTCCACTCTGTGTGCAACCTAAGTCAAATACCAAAACTACAACAACCAAGACAGTCCATGGATAAAATCCTTATTTGTATCAATTAATATGTTAGTTTGTGCTGATTAATGAAATTTTTTAAATAGTTGGGCAGCATAACGACCACGAACTTATTGTGAATTCTATTAATAAATCTCGATGAATGGGTGCCACACCAATTATAAAATTATAACAGGTGGCGCTAAAGTAATCCTCCTATCAGAAAATGCTATAAATTTTGCGATTGACCCCTAATGTCAGTTCTTTTTTGACATTTTTGTAGTAAACACATGCGAAATACGCGTTAATAAACAATTTTATGCTACACTGCTCCAGAACGCGGAATATTGCTGACTATTTATTTGACCAATAATCGGTCGGTGACTTTGGCACAACGTGAATTTCGTCGCAGATTTCCTCGCCGTCCAACGCCTACTGGGCGCCAACACTGCGACGTTCACCGCTCGCCTCGAAGAGACTGGCACAACACGAGGGGCGTGGCAGACCCCGGAGTAGCCATTCTGCAGAGAATATTGCTGCTGTAGCCGAGGATGTCATGGAAGCGCCGTCGACATCCACCAGACGACGTGCCACGCAAATGGGTATCAGTCGACGGTCTTCACAGCGAATTTTGGTACAAGATTTGAAGATGTTTCCGTACAAAGTCCAGACGGTGCATCAGCTGTTAGCTGCTGACCGCCAATCGCGCCTAACATACGCTCAAGCTATCCTTAATCACCACCAAGAGGAAGATGATTTTTCATCAAAAATAATCATGAGTGATGAGGCCCATTTCCATCTTAGTGGGTACGTAAATAAGCAAAATTTACACTTCCGGGCCACTGAAAATCCGCGTGTAACCCACGAAGATCCATTACACCCGCTCAAAGTCACTGTATGGTGTGCTGTTTTCGCTGGAGGAGTCATCGGACCTTTTTTCTTCGAAGACGTCGCGGGCCAAACGGTTACAGTGAATGGCGAGCGCTACAGAGCAATGATCAACGAGTTCTTTTTGCCGTAACTTGATGAATTGGGATTGGAAAACATGTGGTTCCAACAGGACGGTGCAACGGCACACACTGCACATGCCACAACCGATATGCTGAAGGATGCATTTCCCGGGTGCCTAATCTCCCGTTTTGGCGATTTGAACTGGCCAGCAAGATCGCCTGATTTGACCCCTCCAGACTTCTTTTTGTGGGGCTTTTTGAAGTCGCGGGTTTATGTCAACAAACCTCAGACTTTTGCAGCTCTTAAAGACAATATCCGTCAAGAATGTGAGGACCTATCGCCGGAAGTTTTGGCCAAAGTGATGGAAAATGCCATAAAAAGGGCTCAAATGGCAATCAACTGTGGCGGCGGCCATTTACGTGACATCATATTCTCGACTTGATGTAAAAAAAAATTGAAAGACCAAATAAAAATAATCCACAAGAAGAATCAAAGTTTTTCATTTTTTTTTTTTAAATTACATCCAAAAAACATCGCAAGGTTACTTTTGCGCCACCTGTTAGTAACACCAAAAAACATGATGGATCAAATTCGATCTGCTAAGCTTAGCCAAACGGAATGCAATCGACGCATTTATTAAACGGATGGTGTTTGGAGAGGAGAAATGTGTCACCTACGACGATATTGTGTGAAAACGAACGTGGTCAAAGCGTGGTGAAGCAGCTCAATTGGTGACCAAACCAGGAGTAAGGGCCCGAAAGGTTTTACTCTGTAATTGGTGGAACTTGACAACAACTGAACCGTTTGAAGCTAGCGAGTGAGCAGAAACCGTCAGAATTGTCCAACAGAAGAGGTGTTGCGCTCCATCAACGCAGGGCCACACACGTCTGTAGTGACTCGCCAAAAACTCCGGGAGCCAGATTGGAAAGTTTTAATGTATCCACCATATCACATTGCAAAACTTTCTGAGTGATATGAAATTGGTATAAAGAAAAATTTGTGAAAATCGATTACTAGACTTTTTCACCAATAAGGGCCAAGACTTCTATGAGAGAGGTATTGTGAAACTACCTTTTGAAATGGCAACAAATTATACAGTAAAACAGTACAAATTTAACTCCAATTGGACAGTCCGAAACATTTTACATAAAGTTTTGACTTTTTATGCAAAAAAAGGATTTCTTTTTCCCAATCTTATATTTGAATCACAATCACATCATCACTTTTCCGTCTCCATTTCATTCCCGAGTATTATTTGCCAACAATTTTAAAAAGCGCCGGGATGCAGAAATTCCGTGATTGTATACCCCCAGCAAATGTTCTGAATATACGCCGACTACAAACCTGGTGAAGAAACGATCTTGGCCCTTTTTTACACCAAGTTTAGGAAAGATTTAGAAAAGCAAACACTAAGACAAATCAAGTGACGATGGTGAGAAAGCGCCTGCCATCTTCCCGCTGGACTTCACAATCCATTACGGAGTCTAGTAAAGGGTGATCAATTTAGAGATATCGGATTTTAAATTGAAATAAAACAATAAAAATTCAAATTGATTGGGTAATCTTTATTATTTTTGTGTAGACAATCTCTTTCAAATGTTTGCCCCAACTGCGCCGTAATTCGGCCAGCCACACCAAGTTTGAATGACTCACTGGAGGACTTAGGTCGATATCTCGTGAACAACTTTACTAATGTTGGCTTCCAATGCCTCAATCGAACGCAGCTTGTTTATCTACAAAGTATTTAGACTTTACATACCACCACAAATAAAAGTCCAAAGGTGTACTATCACACGATCTTGGTGGCCAAACCACTGGTCCGAGACGAGAGATGAATTGCTCACCGAAACGATGACTCAGTAAATCCATAGTTTCTTGGGCTGTATTGCAAATAGTCCCATCTTGTTGGAACCAAATGTTGTTGAGATCACGGGCTTCCGGTATCTATAAGTCGTATATCATGGCGCGATAGCGTTCATTGCTGTTACATTGGCGCTAGCCTCGTCTTTGAAATAATATGGGCTGATGATTCCTTCAATCCATAGGTGGCACCAAACGGTTGTTTCCAATGGACATAATGGCTGTTCTTGAGTGGCTTACCTTCTGTCAGCTCAAATATGGCAATTTTGTTTATTGACGTAGCTTTTAAGTCAAAAATGAGCCTGATCGCTGAACAAAATTCGGGTCAAAAATACGACTTGGACACGTTTTTCAAGAGCCCAACTACTGAAATTATGACGCTTTGGACGAACGGCTGGCTTCAAATCTTGGACTAGCTGTATTTTATATACTTTCAAACCAAGATCTTTGTATAAAATCGTCCAGGTAGTGCCATAAAATAGGCCAAGTAGTTGAGATCGGCGCCGAATCGATTCTTGAACGCGCGATAAACACTTTTCACATATCGCCGAAATTCAACATAAATGTTGTTGAGGCGTGTAAGTCTTTCCATGATAAAATGCCAAGGAATACTGAAAAAGTTATGTATTTAGTTTGACAGTAGTCACGCGTGATCTATCTAGAAAACTCTATTGGAAAATGTACCTCCCTTTATAAGAATGCTCAACACAATTTAGAGAGTGGGCAAAGTCATTTGATGGGATTTACGATATATTGCGCTTTCCACTCTGCCATCAATATCAAAGTCTTTTACGTATGCATTTTTTTATTTTATTTCTTTATCAGACTTGGAAAGTCTACTCAATTACGGAATTTTTGAGGTAAAAGTTTTACAACAACAGTGTTGCCTATTTACATGGAATTTGAGGTAAATGGAATTGCTTTAGGAAAGTTAGATGATAAAAAGTCTGGCAGGATTATGAAAATTTGCAAAGGCATGAAGTCTTAAAAAAGTTAACAGTTAACCTGATAGTCGCCAGCGCTAACAGACGAAGCGCTAACACACATGAGTAGTTCAAGGCATTCACCTGCAAGCGTATGGGTGCAAATACTCTTGCATGTACTCATATGTATGTATGTACGTACATAAGTAGATAAGCAGATAAGAGCATGTGCGCTAAAACAGCTAAAGGACTAGTCTTTGGAGTATGTGCTCAGTTTGCATTGGCTGACGGCTATTGACACGCCGCGACGCTGTTCTTTGCACGTGTGCAATCATCACGTCAAACGCATACACCTATGCACATCTCCATTTGCATACTTACAATATGTACTTACTTTCACATACATACTTATGCAGATCGCATAGAAAGTATCGGAGAGAAACTGCCTTGCATTCAGATAGATTATTTAAAACACTCCGAATGACACTTCGTAGTTGCCTTCCTCTTTTTGGTTGTATGTATGTAGGAGAGTTTCCTAGCCGCTTTTTAACATGAACACGTAAATCTCCAAGAATTTTTTTGCGCCAACCTGTTTAACACTACCACACGGCTTTACACTCACCTACACTCGCTGGCGAATACTGAATGTGAAGTATGCAAATTTGTTTTTAGTATAACGAAAAAATATGGAAAATTTCCACATGCGCTCTCGTATTTTAGAAAAACAAAACATAAGGCCCTGCATGAGCGGAATAAATAGCCGCCGCCTAAGTAAGGCTTTTGGCGAAATTATGTGCGAAATTGTATTTAAATTCACTCAAATAGAAAAGTAATTTTAGAAATATCCGAACTTAATATAATTGAAGTAAAAAACAAAACCAAAAAATAAATAACTACGCTACTCTCACTGTTTTTTATTTAATTGTAATATTATGAATTTTAATTTTATTCAGAAAATTATTTCAAACACCTTTATCTCTAGAAGATCATCCAAGTTCAATTCTTCAATTGGAGCGCACAAAAGAACCATACCGCTTACCGTTCACCGAAATTACATTTCCAAAAATTCTTAAAAAATGCTCGATTAGGCTCTCGACCATTGTCCGTTCGCTGATTCTCAGATGTGTCAATTCCATTTGTTAACATCACGAAAATGCACGGTAAGCTCCAACGTTCATAAGCTGCTCAAAAGCAGACGCTCAGAAGCGATAATCAGGCAGTTAGTAAAATTAAATGAAATTTGAAAAGTCGAGCAGAGAAGAAAAGTCGAAACACCGAGAGATTTGGCAACTCCTAAAATATATATGTACATATATAATTGGCGCGTACATCCTTTTTGGGGGTTTGGCCGAGCCCCTCCTCTTATTTGTGGCGTGGGTACTGATGTTGATACACAAATGGAGAGACCTACAGTTTCAAGCCGACTCCCAACGGCAGATATTTTTATGAGGAACTTTTTCATGGCAGAAACACACTCAGAGGTTTGCCATTGCCTGCCGAGAGGCGACCACTATTAGAAAAAACTTTTCCTTAATTTTGGTCTTTCACCGTGATTCGAACCTACGTTCTTTCTGAATTCCGAATGGTAGTCACGCACCAACCAATTCGGTTACAGCGACCGAAATAATATTGAATGAAATATTAGTTGTAAAATATAATATAATATTTCTTGACAACCTCAATAGGAACGGAATTTTGATGCCTTTGTTCGGAGCTAAGTCACTTATTATTGAGTTGTCGAATACGAACAGCCCCAGAAGGCTCACCTTTCTTTCACTTTGTTCCATCTCTGCGTAGAAAAACTGATTGTCAGCACTTAGCTCTGCCGCAGCCGTCGACTTATTTAATAAATCGTACTCAATTTCTTCATCGCCGTCAAGTATTTTATTTGGCTCGATTATTTCTTCCTATTGATATTCTTCCTCAGGCAAATAATCACCATCTCGATCATAATCACCCCCACCAAATGGATCCACTTCATCATCGTTATCATCTTTACTTCCACGTCGAATACCAGTCTGCAAAGCGGAAGAAAGTCGATTATACAAGTAACAATCAACACTCAGACTTCTTGCTCGAAGTGCCCAACCGAAGGTGTAACTTTTTAAATCCCGGGTGCCTAACGGAGTTTAAGTGCTTCTAAGCAAATGTAAGTTTGGCTGCACTTTTGTAGTGCTACCAACATACAGTATGCAAAGTTCGTATTAGTACACCCTCTTACAAATAAAAATACCACGTATGTTTTCAAATTTACTTTAAAGCAATTGATTTCAATTGTAGTGCGGTATTGTATAATTCATAAAAAAATAGAATAATAACAAAAACTCCGAAACATTTGCATAGAATTGAAAAAATAGCTTTAGTAGCAGTATAGCTATTTCTACTGCAGGCAAAATTCGTATTAGTACACTTAGTATGCGTTGAATTTTTTAACAATTTCTTGGTATTTACCGTTATTTTCGAAACGATTGTGTTAAACATTCAATGTTTAACCTTGGGCAGTTGCGTTTTAGTAGCCATTTGTTGAAGTTCGCGGAGTTAGTTTGCAATGTCGCCTAAAGAAAGTGAATTATCAAACGAAACTAGGAGATTAATAATAAATATGAACAAAAACGGAAAGTCTTTAAGCGAAATTGCGAGAACATTGCAGAAAAATGTGTCTACAATACAAAACGTAGTCAAAATTTATAGGAACAGTGGAAGGATTGACAAAAAGCTTCGAAATGTGAACAGGGCAAAGCTTGGACAGAAGCACAAGACTTATTTGAAACGCCTTATCAGGAAAGGTCCCACCGTCAGTGGAGTTTCACTAGCTGCAGAACTAGAAAAACACTTTTCTATCAAAGTTACACCTCAAACAGTGCGCAATTATGTAAAAAAAATTGGGATTTAGAAGCAGAACTGCGGTTAGAAAACCGTATGTAAGCTCAGTCAATAGAAGAAAGCGTGTTATATTCGCCAGGCAATATTTAAAAAAAAATATGCGGTTTTGGAAAAGGGTAATTTTTTCGTACGAGTGTAAATTTAATATAAAAATGTCCGAATGACGCATAAAAATTTGGAGAGAGTGTAATACTAGCCTTCAAAAACGAAATCTGCAGCCTTCTTTCAAGCACGGTGGTGGTTCTCTGATGGTATGGGGATGTTTCGGGGCAAACGGAGTAGGAAAGTTGCATTTTATTGATGAAATTATGACTGCGAGGCAATATATTGATATTTTAAAAAAGAATCTAACGATAAAGATAACGACCTTAAGCACACGGCATTGGATACAAGGTTATGGATCCTTTATAACTGTCCAAATTATCTCAAAACACCACCACAAAGCCCGGATATTAATCCCATAGAAAATTTATGGTCGATTTTCAAAAAGCAACTGAAACGTCATCAAATAAGGAACCGAGAACATCCTCAAATCAGAGTGGAAGAAGATTTCTCCAAATCTCACAATAAAATTGGTGGAATCTATGCCGAAGAGATTGTCTGCTGTTCTAAGGCAACGAGGGTATCCTACAAATTATTATGTTTCTGAACTATCTTTTATTTACCTACTCTTTAAATCATTAAAAATACATGTGTACTAATACGAATTTTGCTTCTGTGAAAAGTGTTAATTTTTATCTTTCTTATATTTTTTTTGCAATTCAATACACTTTGTGAGCGGTTTTGTTATTTGGCCTTATTTTAGTTAATTATCTATAAAATAAAACGATTTCAAGCATTTGTTTTAAAATTAATTTGAAAATATACGTGTTTTTTTTATTTATAAGGGGGTGTACTAATACGAATTTTGCATAATGTATGTATATTTATACCAGTTGCTTCATTCACTTGCTAACTCCTGGCGCATCAAAGAGGCCTGGCATCTCTCACCGAGAAACTATAATATTTTTAGAAATAAATTTTTTCTGTTTATCTGCTTAATAAGCTTTTTATGTATTTCACGTATCTGCCGACTTAAAACAGTATAGTTGATTTTGTGGTACCCCACTTTTTGTAGCTTCCATTGTGCCGTATTTTTTAAGCACTTACCAACTTTTAGAATTTACGTCCTAGTCCTTTCTTTGCTATGGAAATGTAATTTTTATTGTGTTAACAATCCATACAAATGTACCTATTCTAGTCTAACCCTCAGAGTCCTGCATAAGTAGGAAATTGAATTTCTCTTTACCACAATTCTTGTACATATTTCAAGCATAGGTGCATACACTACGCGACAAGACAATAGCACACCAGCATTTTTAATCAACCATTATAGGAAAAACGCGAAAATTTTTTTTGGTATGTGGAGAAAATGCGTAACACCGTCAAAGAGAAAATTATTAAAAATAAAGTGGATTTTTCAGCAGCTTTTAACTTGCATTTCGCTATACTAAAATTTAGTAAACTATAAAACTGCATACCAAAAATCTTTCTAGAAGCTCTAACTAAAAATCGTGGTATCGGCATGAAAAGTTTGTAGAGTTTTTCTATTTTTTGCAAAAGTTAGTAACTCGGACTTATGCGATGTTTGTTAGAGCTCATGCTATGATTTTATACAAAAATAATGCACATTCAGAAAAATAAATAAAAATAGTCAAAAGTGGTAAAAATGTCGATATGCTACCATTTGTCGCGTGCTGCATGTGGAACTATTTACATATTTGTATGTATGCAGAAATGTAGAAGTCTGGTAACAGTGATCGCTCTCATCGCATTTGTACGATATTTATTTAGCACTTTTTTCACGCCTCTCCCTTTCGCATGCAAAATATTGAAATGCAAATTGCAAAACGGGAAAAGTGACGGAGACACGCGCCGGCAATGAATGTTGGTAACTTGCCGGAATACCGGAATGCCGGAATTGCTGGCAGCAAATGCCACTGCAGCCACTCAATACAGAGTAAGTAGTGCCACTTCAGTGCAAGATTTTACTTTCTTCGCAGCTTCGCTTATCTTCACTTCACTTATTTTTATTTTCATTTTTTACGGCTGCTTCTCAGTTCTTCATAACGACTTTCGCTTGATTCTTTTTCTATTGCCAACTGTGTGTGCCAAGCAAATGCAATACTTTATCCATTGTGTGCGAAAATATTACTCACAATAAAAGTTTTGTGCTTTGGCATTCGCAAACTGCGATAAGGAAATGTGACGGCACATATGTATGTGTGTGTATATGTATGTGTGTATGAGCACAATATGAGCGACGGATTCAAATCAAATTGAGATAAGACGCTGCATATCTATTCATGAGTATTGCCTGTAATATTGTAAAGATTCAGTTTCAATTGATAATAAGAAGCGGCAGAAACAGAGTAAAAACAAGTAACAAAAAACTGAATTTTCAGGTTTTATGCTAAAAGGCATGCGATTTAAACTGTTTAATTTTTTCACTTACAGATATTAATTTTTTGAAATCACAGGTTTCGCTTCATCTGGCGAACCATAAAAGCATAATACGGCAAGGAGGAAACCAAGAAAAAAGCATAAAGAGGCAGACAGCATGGAAGGAAAAAGTTAAGCGCGGCGTGGCGTTAGTCAACTGGGTATGGAAAAAGACGCAGAGTAGGCATATAGCTCAAAAGTGAACCGATAGAAATTTGGATTTATAAGCAAACGTAGTCCAGAAAGCAAAATACAGGGAATACGAATGAGTTCCGCTGTGGCTTTCTAAAATCAAAAATTTAATTCTAGCGATGACGTGTACAGAAAGCCTACGCCTTCGCGGAAGTACAAATTTCTAAATGCATACATAAGTACAAATAAAGGGTGATAAATTTAGAAGTATCGTGTTTTAAATAGAATTAAAACAACGAAAATTCAAATGGATTGGGAAATCTTTATTATACAGGGTGGGCCACATAACGTTTGCTTTTTGAACCACCTATTTTATTGAGAATGGTAACACAAATGACATGTCAAATGTGTTCATAATTTACTTAAAGGTTTGACATTTACGAAATGGGACGCTATACGCTTGAACAAAATTGGGAAATATTGAAAACCTATTTCCAAGGTGGTGAGTCTTCTTCTTCTTTTCTGATTTTCACATCGGTGGCCACGTCAACAAGCAAAATTGTCGGGTTTGGGGCTCAGAAAATCCACACGTTACTGTAGAGAAGCAAATGCATCCACAACGAGTCACTGTTTGGTGCGGTTTTTGGTCTAGCGGCATCATCGGGCCATTTTTTTTTCGAAAATGAGAGAGGAGCCGCAGTTAGAGTAAATGGCGGGCGTTACCGTGACATGCTCAACGAGTTGTTTCCAAAAATTGAAGAGGATGACATGGACGACATTTGGTTTCAACAGGACGGTGCAACTTATCACACTGCCAAAGTTATACTCGAACTTTTGGCTACCGTTTTTGAAAACCGAATAATCAGCCGAAATTCCGATATCAATTTGCCGCCTCGGAGCTGTGATTTAAGCCCGTTGGACTATTTTTTGTGGGGAGCCGTTAAGGGCAAATGCTATGCGAACCATCCGGAGACGATTGATGCTTTAAAACACGAAATCGAAGTTGCCATTCATGAAATTGGAGCCCAAACAATCGAAAATGTGCTTAAAAATTGGGTTGATGAATGGCCTACTGTAAAGCCAGTCGTGCAGTCATTTGAACGATACTATTTTTCATTCATAAATGACAATGTTAAGTCTTCAAAATAAAAAACAAGTTTGAAAAAATATTGATTACCTTTTTTTTATAGCCGATTCAAAAAGCAAATTTTACAGGGCCCACCCTATAATTGTGTAGAGCCATTAATGACATTTATTTTTTCAAGATAATCCATTTCAGATATTGGCCGCAAATACACCGTAATTCGGCCATCTATAAACACCAATTTTGAATGACTCGCCACTCGCTGGAGGACTTCGCTCGGTATCTCGGGAATAACTTTAATAATGTTGCCTTCCAATGCCTCAATCGAAGTTGGTTTATCCACAAAGCGTTTAGATTTTACATACCCCACAAATAAAACTACAAAGGTGATATCACACGATCTGAGTGGCCAATCCACTGGTCCGAGACATTCTTTCATGGGCTTCAAATTCCGGCATAAAAAGTCGTTGATCATGGCGCGATGTCTTTCGCCATTCATTGTTACATGGGGACCAGTCTCGTCTTTGAAGAAATATTGGCCACTGATGTAATAGATGTTCTTGAATGGGTTCGGGTTTCTTATTAAGGGGTTTTACACAGTTAGAAGGCCGAAAAAAGCGAATTTTCCAGAACTTTTAAATTTATTGATCTAAAAATTTGGACACATATAATGTTATCTTTTAACTGTATTTTAAGTCTTGGTATTAGTATATCTATTTTTTTGGAAAGGAGCTACATCTGATTTCCGGGAGCTCCTCTCAAAAAAGACGTTTTGCGGTGACCACTATATCTCTGAACTGGATCCTCTGAAATTAAAAAAACCAAGCAGATTTCGTTAAAATAATGTAAAATCTAGTAATTAATAGAAGGAGTAAGCAAAATAATTTATTTTTACAAAATGGCTGTTTCCCAAAAGAAAATCGATTTTTGACCAAAATTTCGGCCTTAAATTGTTTATGAAAAAAATATTTATCGGTGAGAAAAAATCTTTGATTAAGTACTAAAAAATATGTTTAAGAAGCTCGTGTTTAATCGGTTTAACCGTTTCGAGTAATGTTGGTCACTGACTTTGAAAACACGATTTTGAGAAAAACGCGTTTAAAGTTTGAAAAGCACTTTACTTCACTCTGAAACGCCTTTTCAAATTTGCGTGTAGTTTTAAACGTATTCACCGGTACGATATTAAATTTTCTGTGTGTGTTCTTAAATATATGTACACTAAATAAATAGAATAAAAAGAATCGATTGTTTCAAAATTCTAACTGTATATAACCTCTTAACGTAGCCATTAAGCTAAAAATGGGCCTCATCGCTAAACAAAATTCGGGTCTCAACGCGCCGATGAACACTCTTTACAGAGCGTCGATTTCGAAATACAATCGGTATGATTTGATTCTCATGATGAAATGTCAATGAATACTGAAATAAATTTTGTATTTAGTTTGGCAGTGTTACAGTGTCCCAAAATAAAGGTTAAAGAGGGGAAATTTCGATGCGTTATTTAGTACAACTACGCCCAAAGTAAAAAGGTGTAGCAGGCGGTCGAAAAATCTATGCTATTTATGGACTCAATACAGTATCGAATGCAAGCACAGAATTGGTGACTCCAATGGTTTACTTTCAACATATGCAGGTGTTCGATTAATCACCGTTATTGCCTCAGAAGTATGTATGTTGAAATTTGCAACTATTTAGGACACGTCGTTTCACTTCCCACACTTCACTTTTTAACTAAATATAATTCTTTAACTATCAACCATTACTGAAGAGCATTCGTTTGATTTGCCATCCTGCGACTCTCACTTCTTTGGGAGAATGAATTTTGGTAGAAAGCAAACTAAGTATTTAAATACACAACCTTCTGTTATTACTATTTTTAAATAGTCAGATTTAGATAGATAGATTTTTATTTAAGTAGACAAAAGATGTTACATCAATAATTAAAGCACAACTTACAGAATATGATAACTAAACCTTAATTCTACAACATATTTTTGTTTTCACAGATTTTCGTCATTTTACAGGTAAAATTCGGAGGAAAAGAACTACTATTTAAAAAACCTCCACTATGAATAAACAAGCTATTTTTCTTCCTTTTTATATGAGTAAATTACATTAATTAAAAAGATTTGAGATCAATGTATTGTCTGATATACTACAACGAATTTTAAACCGTTCGATAAATTTCTCAATTCGTTCATTTAACATGTTTACGTTTGTCTCGATATGGAGCCTTCTAGTGGAAAAATCCCAGGGTAGCCCTAGCATCATTTTGAGAACTTTGTTTTGACATATTTGCAACTTTTTAATATGAGATTTTGCAGTTATACCCCATGCTGGGCAAGCATATAATATTATGGGTAAGAAAATAGAATTGTAAATTACCAATTTATTTTCTTTGCTCAAATTGGAGTGTCTGTTAATCAGCGGGTATAGCATTTTAATAGTTATATTAACTTATATTTAACATGATCACTGTAAGTGAGTTTTTTATCAAAAATTACCCCGAGGTACTAAATAGATTTCTCCCATGATATTTGATGAGTGTCCAGTCTTAATCCTGGTGAAAAAGATGGCTTGTGTTTTTCCAGCATTCAGTTTCATTTTCCAATTCTGCATGTAGTCAGAAATACTACGTAACGCACGCTCCAGTTTTGCTACAATTTCATCGCCGATTTCATGCGAGTAGAATATACCAATATCGTCAGCGTACATGGCATATTGGCAATTTTCAACTTTTGGAAAATCTGAACAGTATAGTATATATAACAGAGGACCAAGCACTGATCCTTGAGGAACTCCAGCGGGTAATTCAATTAAATCGAAGTATTCATTGTTCAAACATACACTGTAATAACGATTTGTCAATAAACTTTTGATAAGCTTTACGAGATACGGCGGAAAGTTAAAGCTGTTTAATTTATGAATCAGTCCATCATGCCAAATTGAGTCAAAGGCCTTTTCAATGTCCAGTAATATCAGACCAGCAGACTTCCTGTTTTCAAAACTAATTTTCACATAGTTTGCTATGCGTTTTATCTGATGCGTAGTACTGTGAAACTGCCTAAATCCGAATTGCTCATTTGGTATTAATTGGTTTGCGTTAATAAATTGAAATAATTTGTGTTTTATGACTTTTTCAAAAATTTTGCTTAGGGAACTTAAGAGGCTAATAGGTCTATAACTCTCAGCAATATTGTTAGGTTTACCTGGCTTCCAGATAGGTACAATTTTTGCTGTTTTCCAGGCTTTAGGAAAATATTGCAATTTAATACAAGAATTTATAATGTAGGTGAAATACAACACTGCTTCACAAGGCAGATATCTTATCATAATATTTTTGATACCATCGTGCCCGGCTGATTTCCGTAATGGTGTCTCGTATATAAGATCGAACATATTCATCTGTTACGTATTCGGACACAGGGGTGTCTAAAAACTGCGAATCAATTTTATCGATTGATTGGGCCACCAAATTTTCTATCTGTGACGTACCTAGGTGAACAGATGCCTTATGATAATCGAGGAATTTGTTAGCAAGAAGATTTGCCTTTTCGTCGTCGAGGAAAACGACTTTATCATCGTCTTGCAATGGTGGTATTTGTGCATGCTTTTTCGTAATAATTTGCAAATATTCCAAAAAGGCGGGCTTCTTTTTTCGATCGAGCTAAGTTTCTTTTTCCATGATTCATTTCTATATATGAAAATCTCTCTTCGAATTTTTGCAGAATAGTATGCTAATAGATCGTAGTCAGACTTTTGCCTATATCGACCCCACTGTCGACGATGGTAGTTTCTTACCCTTATTAGCCTGATGATGAAATATGGAAGTTTTAAAAAGTTAGTTTTTGGAATTTTAAGCGGAACAGCGGTTCTGACTGCAGTATTTATACTCTCATAGAAAACTTCTATATTTTTGTCAACATCTTCAGTCAAGACAATATCATTGACATTTTTTAGCAAGCTATACAGTGCATTTTTTATGGATCGTCGATAAACACTCCAATTTGTTTTACTGTAATCCACTACAAGATTTTCACAGTGAGAAAAATTTAAATTTAGTAAAAATTTCACAGGTAAATGGTCTGAAGTAAATTCATTCAAAACTATTGGTTGGGTCAAATGCATGGGTATATTTGAAAGTATTAAGTCTAAGTTTGAGGGGGAAAAGGTATTAGATGACGGTATATACCATGGCTGGTTTGAATGCGATATTGTTATTGGAAAGAATGTGGTAAACTCATTTAGTATATTTCCCCAGCTATTCGCTCTTACACATCCCCAATTTCGATGCTTACTATTAAAGTCGCCGCAAAAAAGGAAATATCCACTAATATTAAAAAGTTGTCTGAAATCTTTTTTATATTTGTTCTTAAGTTCTAAATTATTTGCGCTACCTGGAAAATAAGAACTAAAAACCTTAATTCTTTTATTGTCTAAAGACATAATTTCAATTCCAATATTTTCTATTACCTCCGTACTTATAGGCGGTAACATAGTATAACTAATACATTTCTTAATTAATATGGCGACACCACCACCTGCATTTACTTCTCTGTCTTTGCGTATACAAACATATGTTGGGTTACAGAGTTTGTCCGTGTGTTTCAGCCACGTTTCAGAGAGTAAGCAAATGTCAATATCATTTTTAACAAGATAATCGAAAAGCTCCATAAATTTATTTCGGATACTACGGCAGTTCCAAAATATTAATATACCTTTAGTTTTGTTGTGCCAATCATTTACTATTAGAATACACAAACTTAATCGCTAATTTTGCTATTACATTAAATTGCTCATGTTTTGTTTTACATTCTTTTAGTTTTGATATTAGCTCAAAAGTAAGCTCTGTTATTTCATTTTCTGTAAACAAGTTGCTGCTACATGCTGCTTCTGCTGGAACATCGTTGGGAGAGTACCATACTTTTGGTTTTGTTGTTGTATCCATTGTAGGGATCGGCCCATTTGAAGAGATAGGTGGGAATTGTGAGTCAGATTTGTTTTGGAAAGTGACTTTTAGAGAAGGGTAAGACATAGCGGTTGACTGGGCGTGAATTTTTTGGAGAAGTAAAGGGTGTTTTGAACTGCATGGGAACTATCGATATCGATAACCGTTGTTTGACAATTGAGGATGGCAAAATGTGTTGACATTTCTCTTCAGTATGGTTTAGGAAGCAATATTAAATTTAAAGTGTTAAAGTAGGGGCAAAGTCAAAAATTGGACTGATCGAATGAACCGTGTAAGTCGTAGTCATATGCCGGATATCAAATTAAAAACGCAAATTCCATGAAATTATCTACCAGATTATAATAAAACAAAATTCATTCCAACAATATTTCTGATTCGTATTACCATTCTAAAGTTCTCAAGCACTTAAAAAAATACCCGATATTTTAAATGGAAGATTATGCTCAACTTCGTATGCATAAAAAAAAATTTGGAAAACCAACGCGATTTTTAAGCGATTCCCAACGTTCACTTTTGTAAGATCGCAAAACCTTTTTTGCAATTGCGTATATTTTCCAAGAGTGGAAAATGTTAGCAAAGTAGCAACGAATCTAATATGTATATACAGGGCCGTCGATCCGGGAAACATTTCGAAAGCTCGCGCATGTGGGCGCTTCAGATCCCGGCTGGAGCAGGTAATTGCACGAGATCGAGGTTACATTGAATAGTTTTGAACTATGATATATGTATTCACATTATACAAAGTTAAGTGCAAATAAAATTATTTTTGAGTAAATATCCAAAAGTTTTGTTTTTAAGTTCAACATTCCGGATTTACCTCGACGGCCCGTATAAATAATATCTAATATCCTTTAACTCCGGGCGGAGCGTAGGGACAATTATTTACTTTATTTTTGGTTTTTCTGAACAATTTCTGTCAAAAAGCTGTTACCTTTAATTGCACGCTGCAGTTGCCAGGCATATGGACATATCCTAGTAACACGTTTATACCGCAAGCCGCTTGATGCAAGGCGGGAGCCAACTGTAGCCGACACTAACCTGTGGTCAGACACTGCTGCTTTTTCGTCCGTGCTCATCTTCGATTTTACCGGCTTGCGAGGTCCTACCAGTAGTTACGCTACCGTCGGCATTGCTCTCACAATCCTTGCAATTGACAAGGTTCCTCATCGCGGCAAGAGAACTATCCCTCGAAGAGGGAGCAACGAATAGAGGGGCCAAATTATGACACGAGTGATGCGGTCGTCAGCTGTTACACTAATTTATTATTAAAAATTTTATTGCTTAAATACTAAATTACAATTCAAGTAAATATATCTATTACCCAAATACATAAGTTACGCTGTTCACACTTAGTGCACCTGTTGATGTCATCGTAAACCAAGAAGAGGTGGGCGGATGAAGCAACTTAGCATTATATATAGTAAATAGTCAAAACTAGTCTTTTGACGTTGACTGTATGCCTAAAGGTACATATGTTTGCTAAGAAAGTGGGGCAGCATAGATATAGAAAACGCATGCATACACCTATGTATGTGTCTGTGAGTAGTCAAAGTTATGTAGTGTAAGTAAGAGTTATAATACAGTTAAATAATAAATTAAGTGCAAACATATGAAATAAATGTTTCCAAACAACGATAGTGGATTTTAAGTTGATATACAAAGAGCGGAATTGCTTACTAAATATGCAAGCTGATCTGGTGATGCAGTGTTTCTCAATCGATGACCCAACAGTTTCATTATACTAAAATTTCATAGATTATAAACTGCATTTCCAGGAAGGTTCTAGCAATTCTGTTTAAAAAATTAAGAAATCAAGATAATAATTCCTAGAAATTTGATAAATTTTTGGTGAATCTTTTATAAAGTTTAGAAGATTTATTTACATGATTTTTTATTGTAAAAAACACCATATTTCTTCTTCTTCTTGATTAACGCGATAACGCTTAAACGATTTTGGCCGAGTTTAACAGTCCAACCGGCGCCAGTTGGAAACACCAAATGCAGTCAAGTCCTTCTCCACCTGATCTTTCCAACGCAGAGGAGGCCTTCCTCTTCCTCTGCTACCACCAGCTGGTACCGCATCGAATACTTTCAGAGCCGGAGCGTTTGTTTCCATTCCGACGGCATGAGCCAGCCAACGTACCCGCTAGATCTTCATTTGCTGCGCTATGTCTATGTCGTCGTAAAGCTCATACAGCTCATTGTTCCATCGCTTGCGGTATTCGCCGTTGTCAACGTGCAAAGGTTCAAAAATTTTCTGCAGAATCTTTCCCTAAAAACACTCCAAGCGTCGCTTCATCGGATGTTGTCATCGCCCACGCTTCTGCGCCACACGTTAGGATGGGCATGATGAGATCCTTATTAAGTGTTAGTTTTGTTCGCCGAGTGAGGACTTTACTACTCCATTTCCTACTTAGTCCAAAGTAGCACTTGTTGACAAGAGAGAGACTCCGTTGGATTTCAAGGCCGACGTTGTTATCGGTGTTAATAGTGGTTCCCAAATAAACGAAATCTCTTACAACCTCGAAGTCATAACTATCATATACGCAAGTTTACCACCAGACCCATTCGCTTTGCTTCTTTATCCAGTTTGGAAAACTAAATAATTTAGTATGAAAAATATTGCGAATATTATAAAAAGACAGAATTATGTAATTATGTGAGCACAACTGTACACATATGCAAATATCAACAGTTGCATTACTTTCGCCTTACATACATAACATAACATAACACAAAATCCTCCCGCTAGTCTAAAAATCTAGTGTTTTCTTTTGATGGTTGCCAAACAATTTTCCATTAAGCTCATACTCACCCATTTTGGTATTTCTAGCACAGACTTTTCATTCACCAATAATAATTTCACACTCCTATGAAATTTTCCAAATTTCGAAAAATTTCCCATATGTAGCTAAATTTTGTAGAGTCATGTAATTACAAAACACCCATACCACATACAATATGAGACCAAATTTGATGTTGCCGTAAAGAGAGTTAGTAATTGGCCTTTTGACAATATATTTACACAATAACGGTACCAGAGTTCCTCAAATTTTCGAATGTAATTGTGGTACAAATGAAAGCCCAGGCCAAATTGATTTGCAAAATTGTAAAAAAATGCCCTGAAAACAATTTCAAAACGCAAATTGATAGAGATCAAACCACCACACACTGCATATTTTGAACCATACAAAGCAATCACCCGACAAGAACTGCACAATAACCACCCATAGATGACCACAATGGCCAAATGAAAGTGTGCAGACAATTTTGTTACTGCTCCTATTGTGCTGTATGTGTTCATATGTATGTGCGGATGTGTGCGAGTATGATTTTTATTAAAGGGTGTATTTTTTTCAGGCGGCCGCCGTAGCCGAATGGGTTGGTGCGTGACTAGCATTCGGAATTTAGAGAGAACGTAGGCTCGAATCTCAGTGAAAGACCAAATGAAGAAAAAGTGTTTTCTAATAGCGGTCGCCCCTCGGCATTTATATATGTATATATTTTTTTTAGGAAGAGATATTTTTTCCCCCTTAATAGCAAAACTTGTGAAATGGTCAATATTTTGGCTTTAATGGCTTGCAGGTTTTAGGGCTTAAATTTCTTCAACTTTTTTAGTAATATGAATATTATGAAACAGGCAGATTAATTTCCCACTATAAAACTTCCGAGGGTTAGTGAGGATAGTCTCTGCTACTAAAGAAAAGTAAAGAGACAAATTTGGTCGATCTGTTCAAAGCGAATCTATTCAAGGTAATTCCAAATGGTAATGAACAGTAAGCCAAGGCGAATATATCCAAAATGGTATCAGTAAATCAGCTGATTTGTTTTTTTTCTTTCGCCATGTCTATGTGGCTCTCAGCCCAGAATAAAAACGGCGAATTCATTCTTGGATTTCTACTTTGCCAATACTTTGCTTTGACAATCCAACGTACAAAACATTGTTGTTGGTCTAGTGCCCCCAGTGCTTTCGGCTTTCAAATTGTCAAAGCAAGTTGATTATTTCTAAGGCAGATGAATGCACTTTGACAGAAATAATTAATTTTCACATTCACACAATGAATATAAGATGTATGCTTGTGTACCTGCGTCCAGGTCCCGCATTTCTATCCGAAGATTTGTTTCGGCGTAACCACTGATGATTTTTCCGTTTCCTCCCAGCTGAGTTCCTTGTTCGATTACATTTTCGGTTATATGACCGACTTCATTCTCCCACGTTCGACATTCTTATTTCCGACGAGAGCATTGGAAAAAGATGAGTTCAGCGTTATCTTCGGCTATAATGCTGTAAGTATATGTAGGGTGTTCGCTTTTTCCTCTTTTGAACAGCTATTTCTGGAAATACATGTGTCCCAAAAGCATTTGAATAGTATACAACTGAATTTCCTGCTGTGCCATGTACTGACTGACGTTTTTTATTAGCCTGACCGTCCATCTGCCGCGTGTTTCGTTTCTCTAGCGGTCCTGCCATAGATTTATCGTTTCATCTCTTATTCCGCGCGCTGCAGCTTTGTTAAGGGGGAAGTCTACTGTGAATTTTTCAAAAAATCGATTTTTTTTTTATTAGCTTAAAAAATACTTTGAACCCTCTTAAATAAGGTACAATATGTGTTACAGCTGGCTAAATTTTTCTTCGTTGAAATTTCGACCTTTTCCCGAAGCGCTCCAAAGCGCGTACCTGCGGCACATGAAACTTTAAACGCATTTTTCTCGAAACTAAGTTTTTGTATACGGTGTACACGATATCTCGAGTTCTGATAAATGAATCAGCTTAAAAATTTAATTATATATTCTCTGTAATAGTGTCTCTCGTCTGACATAGGATTTTTTTGATATCGTTATTTGTTAAATTGTTATAAACAATAGTAACATCAATTTTAGGCAAAAAAGAAGAAAAAAATTTCAAGAATTTTTTTTTTCAACGCCAAAATTTTTTATCGACATAATCCTACGTCAGACGAGAGTCAATACTATGTATATGATAACAATATTTTGTTTTTTTGTTTTAGATCACCGAAACGTAAGATTTCATGTACACCGTTTAGGCACCTAAGAAAAGCGGACCTGCGCTTGCAGAAGTGCCACAGCGGCCATTTTGAATATTTTGACTTAAAATTTTTTTTTCACAAACTCAAATATATAATAAAGATAAGAGTTTAAATAGATTTTATGTACGAGCAATATTTTGTTAGAAATAAAATCCGGAAAATAAGCCAGTAGACTTTCCCCTTAACTCTTTCTTCCATACCCTCTTTCTTGAATGCCCACAACTTTTTCCTCTAAAATGGTAGTAAATCTATCGGTATTAAATCACTTATCACTTGAACAGCTGACCCTGATACTGAGCGGTAGGTAGACACAACTCGCAGGGCTGCCGTTCGTTGCATCGATGCTTTACCTTTAGGGCATTTTGTCTACAGTTCAGCTCCGTACGAGCAAGTTTTCTTTGGATTGGTTCGCCTATGTTTGCCATCAGTCTACTGAGTAGGATACCATCTGAGCGGTTTTCTCCGCTGCGTGCTTTATTTGGGCCCAGAAGGTTGGTCTTGGGTCCAGTCTTATGCCTAAATACTTTAGAACCTTTTTTGGGGTTTATTTGAGCAATGGAATGTGCTTCTTAGTTAGAAGTATTAGCTACTTGAATCTAGCCACTTTTGTGTCCGTATCATAACTTGGTTCAGTTTTCTAGGAGCTTCTTCAAGGTTTCGTGCTGTGATCACTGCGCCATTATCATCTCGATATCCGGTTAGAAAGGTACTGTCAGACATTTCTATGTTTAATATCTCGTCGTTGCTGATGATCCACAAGAATTGATCCTTGTGTCACTCTGCTTGGGAGATATATATAGAAGTATATTGAGAACCCTCTGGGGTTTGAGTTTACAGTCGCGCAAGTAATGCCTAATTATGCGCTGTAGGTATGCCGGAATTTTGAATCTTAGCTCTAAGGCGACCAATATGTCCGCCTATCTTACGTTGTTGAAAGCGTTCCATACATCTAAGGCGGCAAGAAGGACTATACGTTGGGGTTGAATACTGCACTGTTGCCATGCCCCTACGCTGCTTATGACAGTTTCGATAGCCCCTACTGTAGACTTTCCGTGTCTGATTGGCCTTTGGCGTAATTTATGACGGCGGCCAGTCGAGGCTTAATCAGACTTTCAAGAAGCTTTCCTGCTGTGTCAAGCTAACATAACGACGGGTCGAGGAAGCTAGCACCGCCACAACGTCAAAATCAAAAACTTTTTGTGCCCAATTTATGGGCTATTTATGGGCTAATTTTGGGCCGCAACAAAAATTTTTGGGCTCTTCTCAATCTAGAATCATTGACACTTCAAAGTGGCGGTGCCAGCTGTAAAATAGCCAGCACCGCCACAATGATAACTCGAGAACGGTTGGTCGTAGAAAAATCTCAAGGATATCAAAATTTTGGGCTATTTATGGGCTTTCAAATGCATACAAACAAAACAAAAAAAAACCACCCCCTCTGTGTACACTAACACCCACACTCAATTTTCGCGTAAATAATAATGAAAATGGCAAACTAAATAATTTTTACAGCAGTATCATTACAGTTACATGCTTCTTAATAGTATTCAGCTGCAAAATAATTTTTAATAAATTTTTTAAATTTTTTATAAATGAATGTTGAGTGAACGATCAACCGTTCTCGAGTTATCGCTGTACCAATGTTGGCTATTTCACAGCTGATATGCAAAACTGAGAATTAATCGAAAACTATACAAGTCCAAAAAATTTTGTTGCAGCGCATAAAGTAGACAATATTGTATGGATAAGTAATTTTTTTAGTGTCCTATTTAATAGAGTTAATATTTGATGATTGAACCTTTTTTGTAGGCAAACTAACAGATGTGTCATATAGTGATAAGAAAAAAATCGCAATCACACGAAAATATATAGTTTTTTTTATTGATTTTGAGATCCAAAAAAAAAATTAAATATCTTTAATTAAACTATATTATCATATAGGTTTTATAATTTCATACAGTAAATATAAAAACAAACTATTCATTAAAATAAATATTTATTTTTTAAGCTTATAGATGGCTACATGTGGCTGAAGCCACGTACAGTCTTTTATTTTTTTTGGCTTTTGTTGGGGATTAAAATCATCAAACTCTATCCATGAGTTATCTCCACACAAAACAAGACCCGTGTAATGGCCATTTACCGGAACTGAAAAAGAATCATAATTTTTAATACTTTCATGGCAATTTTTGGTGTTAGCGATTCATTACCTTCGTTTTTTGAAAGAATATTTTCTTTATTCTCAATGGCGGTTTTTAATTTTTTCATTTCTTGATTTCTTGTATTTTTTCGAGAAATAAATTCTCTAAATTTGACGGCACCAAGTAGCTGCAGTTTATTTTTATTCTTAAATTCAATACATTTTTGAATATCCTTCAGTTGTATATTGCAGTTATTATCGTCTACAGGGTATATCTCGACTATTGCAAAGGGCCCTAAAATAAAATTTTTTTAATTAAATAAAGTAAAATATTACAAAAATAAGAAAATAAATTTATAAATTGATGCACACCAATTCGAAAATCAATATTTGTTGTTATTTTGCAGTTTCGACATGGCTTTGCATGTCTAATAAATACAGATTCCTCCAAATACTGAGGAATTTGTTTTATTTCGTTGAGTGGCACTAAAACTGTTGGCCAATCCTTTTCTATGGGAGCGCAGCCAGTACTACAAGTTTTGATCGTTGTAAAGCTGGGAATTTTTGAAAACAGTTTTGCGCATAATTCTCCAGCGTTAATTTGGCATTTCACTGCGTCGATTTCCTCTCCTTCTTGAAATGGCATCAACGATTTTAATAATTTTGCTCGCGTAATGTACATGCCGTAATTCAGTTGGTGGGTACTCATGCTTGCAATAAGATCGAAGAAAATCAGTTTTGATTTTTTGCAGCACTCCATAAAATCGGCATCGTCAAAACATGCAACCGTGAAGATCTGAAATAAAATGTAACAATTGCATAACAATACAATAACAAAATTATCATATTAATTGTTTTTATTGGAAACTTCGCTATGATGCGTGTATATATTACCTGAGCAATGGAATCAAATGCACAAGTGTTTGATAAAACTGTGGCTTTTCCATCGACTGGTACAGGTGCAGTGCAACTATTTCCATTTTTTAATACTGGAAAGCGTTTAAGTGATTGATGCAGTAAAAGCTGATTTTCGGTAAAATTCGGCTGCAAGTATAGTGATTGTGTTTCAACTTTTCGTTTTTTTTCTACGGCTATTTTCTTTTTTTCCTCTTTTGCCACTAGCCCGTACCAATTTTCATAAGTTCTGGAGGCCAGAATGTTCTCAATTTCCTCTTTTGACATCCGCAGACACAATTGACACAGATGCTTGTCCAGTGGCTCATCTTCAGGAATCGTTGCAGCAAACGAGGACGTGCAAATTTTGCAAGTAACTGAGGAATCACGATGAAGTGGTTCCTTGCAGAACGATCGTGGAGAATTCACATCTGTTGGCGATTGTTGTGAAGACATCGTCGGTGTCGTATCTATTCCACTCATATGCATTTTCCCATCAATGATGTCTGTATGCTTTACAATAAAATCATCCACACGAATTGGAAATGTCATGTTTCCAAAATATCGGTTTCTGATGTTATTGAACATTGACTCACTGCAGCTGCTCGTCGCCGGAACTCTGCCATAATTGAAAGTAATATAGTATTCTCGGAACAATCGTTCAAACAACAAAAAAAGAAATGAATGCGTTACTGAATGATACAGTTAGTATACTTTGGTCGAGAAGTATAAGAAAATTTCGTAAAAATACTGTTTTATACAAAAAACAATTTCACAATTTGCTTGATAAAATTAAAAAATTGCAAGTTCAAAAATAATTTGAGACTGACACCTAATAATCATGAATGCTTGTGACAATGGAAACATGGTCGTTGAACACCCCTGGCGCCTTACGCTTACACAATGTGTATGAGAGAGAGGGAGAGAGAGAGAGAGAGAGAGAGAGAGAGAGAGAGTGAGAGAAAGATAATATTGCCATCTCTTTCGCTCTCTCAATCTTTCCTTGCCACTCTCTAAATTCTCAAAAAAATGTAAGAAAAAATTTTTATATCGTTCGATTCAGCATGCAAAAATCTGTGAATGATGAAAGGTTATGCCAGAGCAAAATCGAAGTATGGCCTTTTGACTGAATTATGTATATATCATTTAGTTTACCCATAAAAAAATTTTATGTTTAAATATTTGATACATTAAAGGTATTGAAGAAATTATCGTATTTATTCAATATTGTCTGCATTATAGGCTGATGATGGGATACAACAAAATTTTTTAGACTCGTTTAGCTCTCAAGTAATTGCCAGTTTTGCAAATCAGCTGTAAAACAACCAGCACCGCCACAATGATAACTCGAGAACGATTGGTCGTAGAAAAATCTCAAGCATATCAAAATTTTGGGCTATTTATGGGCTTTCAAATGCATACAAACAAAACAAAAAAAAACCACCCTTTCTGTGTACACTAACACCCCCCTCCTCAACTTGCGTGAATAAAAATGACAAAAAAATATAAAAAATTTTTTTTTGCAACTGAATAGTGTTGAGTAGCAAGTAACTTTGATAATAGTGCTGTGAAAAAAATTTAGTTTGTCGTTTTCATTATTATTTACAGGACATATGCATGTGGGGGTGTCAGTTTATGCAGAGAGGGTGACTTTTTAAAAACTTGTTTATATGGATTTGAAAGCCCATAAATAGCCCAAAATTCTGATATCCTTGAGATTTTTCTACGACCAACCGTTCTCGAGTTATCATTGTGGCGGTGCTGGCTATTTTACAGCTGGCACCGCCACTTTGAAGTGTCAATGATTCTAGATTGAGAAGAGCCCAAAAATTTTTGTTGCGGCCCAAAATTAGCCCATAAATAGCCCATAAATTGGGCACAAAAAGTTTTTGATTTTGACGTTGTGGCGGTGCTAGCTTCCTCGACCCCATAACGACCGATATGCTGATGAGAGGTTCCACTCGCTCATAAAAAAAAATTATGAAATTATTATCAATTATCGATTTTTTTTTATTTCGTTACTTTAAAACTATTTTTTGGCTTGGCAGGTTACTCTTTTCCTTACCTCGTACAAGTAAATTATGGTTAATGGTTAATGGTTGTAAAGGGTTAAGGAGTAGCCCTTTAGCACTGCGACCATATTGATCTATTGTGCACCCTATGCTGTCTATTGACTGTTAAGTATGCTTATGAATTGTACCAGCTCCTTCTGAGGGAGTGATTGAAGGTCTTCATCTGTAAGCATGAACTTGTTTAAAAACCTTTTCCTTCTATGCGTCAACCCCGGACATTCGATAATGAGATGTTCCATAGACTCCTCATCTTCGCAGCAGAATCTGCAGGTGCTGGTGTTAGTTATGCCTAATTTATGTAAGTGTTTGTTGCAGGTGAAGTGACCCGTGAGGGCGCCTGTGAGAGTGCGAATGCTCTTTTTGTTTAACGTGAGGGCCATGTTGGCTCTTTTAGCGTTGAAACTTAGGAACTTTTTGGAGTGTCTAAGACCCTCTACATTGTTCCAATGCTGATTTAATAGAGTTTTGGCCCAGTATTTTATTTTTTGTTTTAGGTTGTTTTTGTTGAATCCGAACATAGGGCTAGGTCCGATGAAGTTTTCATCTGCCCCTTTTTTGGCTTGAGCGTCTGCCTTTTCGTTGCCGTCGTATCCCTCATGTCCCGGTACCCAAATTAATGAAACATTATTTTTGGATGCCAGATTATTGAGTGCCTTGTGACATTCTAAGAGGGTTTTAGAGTTGTATGTATAGCTATCTAGAGCTTTTAGGACTGATTGGCTGTCCGAGAGTATTTTAATCCTTACTCTCTTGTGGTTCCTGCGTTGCATGATGTTTACTGCTTCCATTATTGCGTATAGTTCCGCTTGGAATATAGTGGTGTCCCTGGTGAGAGTGTATGATTTGTGGATTCTGGGTCCCACTACACCTGCTCCTACACCGTAAGGTGTTTTTGATCCATCAGTGTACCATTTTTGTGAATCATCATTCATCCATTTCGGGTTTGTTTTCCACTCTATCCTCTCTGGAAAGGTAACTGAGTATCCTTT
Organism: Anastrepha obliqua; assembly: GCF_027943255.1. Taxonomy (NCBI): domain Eukaryota; kingdom Metazoa; phylum Arthropoda; class Insecta; order Diptera; family Tephritidae; genus Anastrepha; species Anastrepha obliqua. The sequence goes on along the minus strand of NC_072895.1, from coordinate 81,826,641 downwards.
TGTGAAACAGAGGGTTGGGTCAATGTGGTCTGAAACTTGAGCCATGCTTATGGTGTTTTTGATTTTGTTTAGGATATTTAGGTGACCGGTGAGGTTGCCCAATTTGAAATTTACTTTCATGTGTAGCATGAGTGCTTGCGTAGCTGCTTCCTCTTGGATTGCTATATGAAGTGGTGGGAGATTAAGGAGTGCTTCCATGCCAGCTGTTGGGGTAGTTTTCATAGCCCCTGTGATGCATAGGCAAGCAAGCCTTTGTACTTTTCCCAGTTTGGTTATCGCTGTTTGTTGGATAGATTTGCCCCACCATACTAGTGCCCCATACAGTATGATTGGTCTAACCATTTGGGTGTATATCCAGAGGGCCATACTAGGGCTGAGGCCCCAGGATCTCCCTAGTAATTGTTTGGTTGTCCACAAGGATTTCGTGGCTTTTTTTGTTATGTTATTTATATGTGATTCCCAAGTGAGTTTTTTATCTAAGGTTAAATCTAGATATTTGACCTCTTCCTTTAGTTCTATCACTGTTTCATTTAGTTTCAATGCAGGAAACTTTATCTTTCTTTTTCTTGTGAAGGGGATTATTGTGGTTTTGTTAGGGTTGATCGACAGCCCCTCCTTTTTACACCATTCCCATGTTGCATTCAAGGCATTTTGCATTAAGTCCGTTAGTGTCCTTTCATGGTTGCCTTTTATTATAACAGATATATCATCTGCATAACCAATGGTTATGAATCCCTTGTTGTTTAGGTGCTGCACCAAGTCATCAACTAGTAGGGACCATAGCAGTGGAGAGAGAACTCCTCCTTGCGGACATCCCTTTACTGTTGTGACATTGAGTTCAGCTTGGCCTAACGAGGCTTTAATAATCCTCTGATTAAGCATTTGGCTTATCCAGTGTGTTAATATTGGGTTTGCACCTCTTTTTTCGAGTGCTGTTTCCATGGATTTGTAATTTGCGTTGTCGAAGGCTCCCTCTATGTCCATAAAGGAACATAGGGCTATTTCTTTTTGATTTAGGGCCTTTTCTATATTGACAACGAGTGTGTGCAGTGCTGTAACTGTGGATTTCCCTTTTTGGTAAGCAAATTGCAGCTTATGAAGGGGTTTTTTGAAGATTACTTCTTCTCTTAGATGGTATTCGAGTAGTTTTTCCATTGTCTTTAGCATGAACGATGATAGACTGATTGGCCTGTAAGATTTTGGAGAGTCAGGGGGTTTGTTACCTCCCTTAGGAATAAATATTACCTTCACTTTCCTCCATATCTTTGGAATGTATTCCAATATTAGGCTAGCTCTGAAGATTTTCACCATGACTCGGATCAGTTCCACAGTGCCTTTGGATAAAAGTGCTGGGAATATACCATCCGGCCCTGGTGATTTAAAGGGTTTAAAGGAGTTAATTGCCCACTCTACCCTTTCGAAATTTATGATTTTGTTGACAAATGAGACCGTAGATCTCCGTTGATGGTGAGTTACCATGTCTAGACTATTGTCGATTGATGAGTCATGACTTTTACAATCTGGGAAGTGAGTCTTTAGAAGAAGCTCTAGTGTTTCTGCGAATGTGTTGGTAATAGTTCCGTTTGGACCTTTTAGTGTTCCTATGGGACTTGAGTCGCCTTTGGAAAGTGATTTTTGGATTCTAGCTGTTGCTGGAGTATCTTTTAGATCCTCGCAGAAGTTTTTCCAAGAGTTTCGTTTGGATTTCCTTAGTTCTTTGTTATAGTTAGTTAGGGATTTCCTATATTCGTCCCATTTGTTTGTTTTCTTTAAGTAAATTATAGAAAATAGTTTATTTAATATCCTTTATTATTTCAATATTATGACTTTTACCTGTTGCTGAAGAGGTAGAGAAATCAGAAGACACTATGATTGTAACACTTACGGATGATGCGAAATCCTAATGGTATCTCATGAAGATACAAAACTTGCAACAGAAAATTTACAAAACGAGTTAAATGTAACATTACACAGGTGAAAAAATTGGAACATCGAAATTAACGCAGGTAGAACAATACAAATAAACAGACAGATCGACATATCTAGGAATAGTGCTAGATCTGAAGCATAACTGGAGGCACAATGTAGAAAAGTGGGTAGAAAGAGCTTATGTGGCTTCTTACACTTGCAGAAGGGTTAGCAGAAGAAACTAGGGTTTAAAGTCTAAGCTCGCACTTTGGATGTATATCGCCATACTAAGACCGATTATGTCATACAGAGCTTTAGTATGGTGGCCTGCATTAAAAAAATAGTGCACCGTTAGGTGGCTAACAAGCGTACAGCGAGCTGCCTGAGCGGGAATAACTGGAACTATGAGATCGTGCCCAGCAGAGGCATGCTCTACCTCATCATAGTGTTATTTTATTATTAAAGGAATGGAATTTAAATTCAATAGTCAAAGAGAACACAACTGCACTTTACACTGACGGCCACAAAATGGATTGCGACGTTGGCGCCAGTTTATATTCAAACTATCTCAAAACTTCCAAGTCCTTTCAAGCAAAAGTTTTCGGAATAAGAGAAATTTGCAGCACAATTAAAATCCATCCACAACAACTATCGGAAGTACGCATTTTTTCAGAAAGTGAAACAGCTATCTTAGCTCCATATAAAATTTGCTTTTTGAATCGGCTATAAAAGAAAAACTAATCCATATTTTTTCAAACTTTTTTTTTTATTTTGAAGATTAAACATGGTCATTTATGAATGAAAAATAATATTGTTCAAATGACTGCCACGACTGTCTTTACAGTAGGCCATTCGTTCAACCCAATTTTTAAGCACATTTTCGATTATTTGGGCTCTAATTTCATGAATGGTAACTTCGATTTCGTGTTTTAAAGCATCAATCGTCTCTGGATGGTTCGCATAGCATTTGTCCTTAACGGCTCCTCACAAAAAATAGTCCAACGGGCTTAAATCATAGCTCCAAGGCGGCCAATTGATATCGGAATTTCGGCTGATTATTCGGTTTTCAAAAACGGTAGCCAAAGGTTCGAGTGTAACTTTGGCAGTGTGACAAGTTGCACCGTCCTGTTGAAACCAAATGTTGTCTATGTCATCTTCTTCAATTTTTGGAAAAAACTCGTTGAGCATGTCACGATAACGCTCACAATTTACTCCTCGCTCATTTTCGAAAAAAATGGCCCGATGATGCCGCCAGACCAAAAACCGCACCAAACAGTGACTCGTTGTGGATGCTTTTGCTTCTCTACAGTAACGTGTGGATTTTTTGAGCCCCAAATCCGACAATTTTGCTTATTGACGTAGCCACCGATGTGAAAATGAGCTTCATCAGAAAAGATGTAAAAATGCTCATCTTCGGTCAAACGATTTTCTGCCCATTGTTCAAGCGTATAGCATCCCATTTCGTATATGTCAAACCTTTAAGTAAATTATGAACACATTTGACATGTCATTTGTGTTACCATTCTCAAAAAAATAGGTGGTTCAAAAAGCAAACGTTATATGGCCCACCCTGTATAACCAACTCAACGCACCCGATAGGCATCACACTCATCTGTGTATCTGGCCATAGAAACATAGAACGAAATGAGAAAGCTGATGAACAGGCAAGACAAGGGGCACCCTATAAAGAGTCCAAAGCTGTAAATGGACTAAAAAATAACTAAACAAACATGGCCCAATTTGAACAAATTCACAACTGACGGGATGTTAAGAAAGCCACGAGCGGTCATATTCAGAATTATGTCAATAATAACCGGCGTGCATTTTGACACCAAAGCAAAATATTTGGTCATTACGATCGACTCAAAATTAAAATGGCAGCAGCATTTGAAAAAGAGACGAAATGAAGTTAAAAATCAGTTTAAGAAGTTGTATTGGCTCCTTGGACCTCAGTCCAAATTATTATTGCAGAACAAAGTAGTTATTTATCGAACGACAATTTCACCAATCGGGAAATAAAAAAATGAGGTTTGACAAGCAGGAAGGAACTGCTGCAAAAAGTAATCTAAAATGGGCCTAATCTAAAATACGTAGGACTATGACTGATGCACCTTGGTACATACCTAACGTAGATATTCATCACAAGACAATACGAAGCGGTAGCAGAGGACACAAGCAGACTATTGACGCATAAAAATCCTGGGATGAAAAGACTCCCACATAAAGACAAATCCACCTAAAGTCGGCTTAATCATCAAACATCTACAGATCTTGCAAAATCTATGCAGTTAATTGTCAACTAATCGTATTTGTCACTGTTTCTTAGTACGAGTAATGCTTTGTACATTTCTTCTAAACGAGCTTGAGGGCATTGGGTCTTCAATATCACTCGCATTCCATCTATTTATAAATTAAATTGTTTATTGTCTAACGGCAGGTCATATGGAAGCAAAACAAAAAAAAAGAAAAAAAAATCGATATTATTGTATGATTTTTATAGGTGATTTCTGTGTGTTTGTTAAACATTTGATGGATGGCGTAAAAAATATGCTGGCGAATCTACAAAGGAGATTATTTTATTTACTAACTGTATTTATTTTTAATAGTGTTTTCAGCTTCTTTAGAGACTCACAGATCCCGACTACTATCGTAAGCTTTGTCTCTTCACTCTTGGCTCGTCTCAAATCCAATTACATTCTTAGGCAATCTACTTAATAGGAAAGTTTTACAAAATTTGTTATGTCCTTTGTTACATACTACAAATTAACATAACACAAATCATATGAAATATCATTTAGTTTTAAGTTTTTTTGGGCTATAGGTGTACATCGAAAAAGTTCTATATTAAATAAATATTACATTTGCTTTAAAAGAAAACAATATTTTCTCTGTTGTTCTGTTTCATTGCAGATTAAATAACCAATATACTTTATTTTTCTTTTATGGCTGTACTAATTAGGTCTTTGCGTACCTTTTTACTACCTTTAGCAGCAGGGGAAGATTTGTTTCCTTCTTTCTCCAGCCTTCGTAAATGCAACCCTTTAGAAGGGAGTGGCAAAACTCTCTTGTCATTATTGACCTTTTTTATATCCTTGTTCGCTCCGCTCAGTTTCGCTCGTACACGGATCTAGGCTGCTGATTTTGCGCCGCCCCAAGTGGTGTAGGCATCTGCTAGCTCGCTCAACATCGACCTTCTCCACGTAAACTTTGGCCGACCGCGACCTCTGCTCTCTTGCTGGCTCTCGTCCAATGTCATTCTGGTGGTTTTCTAAGCGCCACTTTCTGCATTTGATTTGCCGTAAGATGGGCTCTTCATTCGTTGATCTTCTCAGCGCGTCGTTGCTGATGGTGTTCGGCCAGAATATTCTACAGATGATGCGGAGGCATTTGCTGACGAAAGATTGCAGCATCTGTGTGATGGTGTTGAAGACCAGCCATGTGAAATAATGTTAATATTAGATACTTCTTCAAGATATTTCACATTAAAAAAACTCCGTACCAAAATTTTCAAAAATGAATAAATTTCAAAATTATTATTATTTTATTTTTATTTTTTCAGTTTAGTTCTTGCTATACTCACCAAGTTTCAGGAAATCAGAAAATGGACCAAAAACAAAGTAAAATTTTATTTCCAGCGAAAGAGAGGCAAACACTTTGCAGTTCTCAGTAGCTCCGTAATAAATCCTTCTACTAAAATACTGGCAAGAAAACAATTTTTAAGTTACCAATTCGCTGTTTTGTGTTTATTTTATTTCTATATTTTTATTTAAAAATAAGACTGTATCTGTAAGTCTTTTTAGTCTTTTCGAAATAAAATAGATGGCGCTTTTTAAGCGAGTAATGCTAGTCAGTACATGAACTATTGAGAATCCGTAAACTGGAGTTTGATGATAGTGCCGGGGCAATATTTCTAAGTAGGCAGGATTTGAACGAGGACGAAAACCTGTACCGATGCTGGTACCTCGGTATTCACTGACGGTTCCAAAATGGAACCGTGAATCGGAGCAGGATTTTCTCTAAATTATGTGATTTATCTATTTCCTTAAAACTGCCGAATGCTTCTAGTGTTTTTCAGGCGGAAGTCTTTGCGATCTTACAGGAATGCAGAATGCTTTTGGAAATTGGGAGCGAGGAAGGTATTAACATTTTATCCTATAATCAAACTGCAATCAAAGCCCTGAGGGTGCAGATCGAAACTGGTAAATTCTTGTAAGGAGGAGATAAAACCCCTTGGATGTGCAAGTAATATTTCTCTGAGCTGAGTTCTAGACCATAGCAACATAGGGAAAAATGAAATTGCTGATGACCTCGTTTGCATTGGCGTGAGAGGTCTCCTATACGGTTATCGGCATCCTCTAACTGTTGTTGCAGGGAAAGTGCACAACTTTTTTCTCAGAAAAGCGCAAAACAGTTGTTGATCCATTTCTTCGCGGGCTATGTCGAAATCCCTCTGGTTTCAGTATAATAGACGCAGGATGCAGAAAGTTCTGGGCACTCCACTCCTTCCAATTTCCAAACTCGTTGAAGTGTTAAACAGTCATTAGACGATTGGCATAAACGCGGAAAAGCTGGGTTTACCAGTTAAACCACATTGCCAACCTTTCAGAAAAGGAGGTTTTTGAGCATTTTTTCTGTAAATTTCCGGGTTTGACAGCTAGACGATTAAGGTCACTGGATGCTCTTTTCATCGATAGCCTGGGCAATACTCCAACTTCAATTCCATCAACCTTCTAACCTACATCAACAGGTCTGGTTAACTGTAGATATTTCCCGTCGGAGGTCTCAAAACAATATCAAAATGGCGCTTCAGTGCTACTTGGGGACTTGGTACTTCAACCATTTCACCTACCTACCTATTGAGGAATTGATAATGAACTTAGGGAGCAGATAAATTTGAGTAGTCAGACAAGAAAATGGACTTTGTGCTTATAAATAGTTTTAGGCGCAGATGGACTATCCAGTCAATCCAACAATGCACTACGCTTTCTGGGAATGTTTATCAATCGCAGCTAAATCGCATCGATATTGATCAGTGACCTGACGTAGCCCCACAAAAAAAGTCCAAGGAGATCTAAGCACAAGACCAAGGCGACTGGCTGATTTCTTGAGGTAATTCTGTCACCAAATGTTCGTTCTAATAAATCGATACTGAAGGCAATTGGACCTTTTGGAACTCTTGAATGTTGGTATTGCCGTAGTCAACAAAAAGGTTGCGAATCTTGTTCACCATTAACCACAACGGTTGGCTAAAACAGTTTTGAAAAAGGAAATGCCAATGGTGCAAACAATTTCGCACTCTACATTTGAAAAATGAAACGGTAGCTTACGAATCGCTGAAATCGCAAGCAAAACATGGTTAAGCCGTCAACTGGGAAGAGCGCGTAGGGAAAATTATTTACTCAACGCCAATTTTTGAAATAAAGCTTAGCAAATTTTAAACACTGCTCGGCTGTAAGCTACTAATTTGCCAGAGTATGCTGAAAAGGAATATCTCAGGAAGTGTTTAGTGGACCAGCTTTCAGACATATGGGCGCAACGAAAGTTCTGTACGTATGAAAAACCACCTCTTGAATAGATATTCCGATGTACCAGCAGCGATTAAAATTACAAATCTACATATTTTCATGCACGTAGGCTCGTATGTAGTGTACATTGACGTCGTCAACTACGTAATGAACTGTGGCAGCCACACACAAGCTGCGGCAACGCAAAGTGCATTTTGCCACATAATAAATCCCCATTGGCATCGACGAGCAACCATTATCAGCAACATCATCGTCATCGTCAGGACCAACGCAAGCGCTTACACCAATATAACCAACTCAAGTGTTGCCATCGGGATCGAAGGCGTCATATTTCGCTTTGCCAAACCGACAGCCACAAGTGGAGGCATACAAATATCGCACATACACACATATTCATGTTAGAATGCACACAACTTTGTGTATATAGGATGTACACAAGTAAAACCAGGACGTATGAAAGAAAGAAGATTCTGAGGGGTTCTACAGAAATCAGTAGCTCATTTCTGCAACTCATGTCTCGCTATATAAAAATGATCGATTGGACGTCACAGTGACATCGCTTTCACTTGATATGTATTGTCTGCGATATTTCGATTCTCGATATTCGATTTGAATATTTCATACTCTTTGTTGAAGCGAAAATGGACCCAGTTTGAAAACGTCTAATCAAGAGCTAAATTTCTGGCCCATCACGGATGCTGTCTCAAGACATGGTGAAAATAATTGAGAAAGTGAGCTCAATAATAGACCGTTATTCGGCTCTGAGCGAATTCGACAGAATCAAATGATGAGCTGACGTAACAGGGGACGTGTTTACAAAACAATGAGGTTGAGTTCGTGATATACAAAAAAAAAAACAACAGAATGTCACTTCGTTGCCGTCTGAATAACGACTGATTGGACGAGTGTGTGTAGAATTTGGTTGTCGAAGGTCACCTCACAACTTTCTTTTCCATCATAAGGAATGACCAAACCTTGTACTATTATTATTATTATTAGAAGGCCATTACGCACTGCGACCAGAGCT